>NW_027279985.1:0-272384 GCF_046629955.1 Centroberyx affinis
GGTCCTCTTTTGGTTATGAAAGTGCTGCAGTTCAAAGTTCCCTATATGACTTTAGGAGGACGTTCTATTTTGGTTATTTTATGGTCACATTGCAACATTACAAAGAGGACATTTGGGATGTTTAGAGAACGTTCCCGTATGGTTCCCTGTTAGTCACATGGGACGTTTCATTTGGGACTGCATCTAAGTTGGTATACAGTATCCCTACATGACTTTAGATGTACGTTCCGTTTTCGTTCTTTTATAGTAACATGGCATCACAAAGACACACAGCTGCATTTATTAAATGAAATTAATCTTTTAAAGTTGTTTACAATTTGACCACCAGATTTCAATTTTACTCTGCGCAGTAAAAGTATATTAAAAACAATGGTAGTAGTGGTAACAGTGTTCTAACAGAATATTCCTTAAAAGGATGACTTGTAGTTGAAATAGCGTTTCAGTGCAGTACACCTTTAAAAATACAAATAGTGGTAGTAGGCAAGTGGTAATAGCGCTTCAGTGGAGTATAAAAGTAGAAATATGTTGAACTAGTGTTTTAGTGGAATGTGCCTTTAAAAGTAGTAATCGTAGTCGTGTTTTAGTGGTCTGAAGCCTAACGATTGCACTGTGGTTCCAAAACGCCAATATTTACCTCATTATCTCCTAGAGTTTCATTGTAAAACACAGAAGATCAAACAGCCTTGCCATCACACTGGAGTGTTTGTGGCTAACAGTATGAAGGGTCAGACCAATCTCATGACTGAGAGTCTGATGACAACAAACCCATCTGTTTTTATCATCAGTTTTAAATTTTTACCTTTTATCAGTAGAGTGGTGCCCATGTTTGAAGTAAATAGGGATACCCATAGACCGGTCACTCTTAATGGACACACAGCTGGGTACAGAGGAGCCTGGTCTCTCCTGCCGGATCCTGCTGGAAACACAGGATGGACAAAGCAGGGGTGATGGTAGAAAAAGGCTAGACAGACAGCAGTTTGACAGTTGCTGCCTTGGAGTGAATGAGTAACACTCCTCCCTCCCTCCATGACTTCCTTCAAAGTGCCCTTAAACAAGAAAATTAAGCCCCAACTTGCTCTGGCGGAACAATAAAAGGCAGCTCCCAGGTGTGAATATATTACTGTATGTATGTGAAGAGGAGTGATGCTGAAAAAGAGCATGCATGCTGAGCAAACCTCTGCATAAGTAATAGTTAAAACATTTTAAATGCTAGTAACAAATTACCTCTTTTCAGAAGAATGGTGTTCATCTTTAAAATCAATAGGGTCAGATTTTGACCGGCCACTCCTCATGGACACGCAGCTGGGTTGAGGGGAGTCTGGTCTGTCCTGCTGGACTCTGGTAGACAGAGAAGAAGACCACCAAGGTAGAAAATTCACTTTTTAGTCAACCAGCCACAGTAGCAGGTGGACACCCAGAAACCCAGAAAAAAGAGGTCACAAAAAGTATTTCCTCTCCTACACCCATAAGTGTAGGAACTTGCTCTGGATAAGTGTGTTAGTAGTGAAACACATAAAAGAGCTATTTATAAATGCAATACGGTGAACATTTGAAAGTTTGAATGACATTGCTAGATTTACCGATACAAGCTGCATTTATGTCCAAAAAAATGCGCGGAAGAATAATAATAATAACTAGGAGAGTTTAAATTTTCGGAAGAATTGTTTAAGTCCTACTTGCTTCAGCAGCTACCCACATAGGAGGGGACGTTCTGGGGACCTTGCGTAATGTTCCCTAAAAGTTCTGTAAAGGTGACAAACGTCCCGAACCTTTACAGAACTTTCCAGAACGTTCCTAAAATGTCCTCTTTTGGTTATGAAAGTGCTGCAGTTCAAAGTTCCCTATATGACTTTAGGAGGACGTTCTATTTTGGTTATTTTATGGTCACATTGCAACATTACAAAGAGGACATTTGGGATGTTTAGAGAACGTTCCCATATGGTTCCCTGTTAGTCACATGGGACGTTTCATTTGGGACTGCATCTAAGTTGGTATACAGTATCCCTACATGACTTTAGATGTACATTCCGTTTTCGTTCTTTTATAGTAACATGGCATCACAAAGACACACAGCTGCATTTATTAAAAGAATTTAATCTTTTGAAGTTGTTTACAATTTGACCACCAGATTTCAATTTTACTCTCCTACATTCAACTCCATAGATACATATGTAGCAGTAAAAGTATATTAAAAACAATGGTAGTAGTGGTAACAGTGTTCTAACAGAATATACCTTAAAAGGATGACTTGTAGTTGAAATAGCGTTTCAGTGCAGTACACCTTTAAAAATACGAATAGTGGTAGTAGGCAAGTGGTAATAGCGCTTCAGTGGAGTATAAAAGTAGAAATATGTTGAACTAGTGTTTTAGTGGAATGTGCCTTTAAAAGTAGTAATCATAGCAGTGTTTTAGTGGAATGTGCCTTTAAAAGTAGTAATCGTAGTCGTGTTTTAGTGGAATGTGCCTTTAAAAGTAGTATCGTAGTAGTGTTTTAGTGGAATGTGCCTTTAAAAGTAGTAATCGTAGTAGTGTTTTAGTGGAATGTGCCTTTAAAAGTAGTATCGTAGTAGTGTTTTAGTGGAATGTGCCTTTAAAAGTAGTAATCGTAGTAGTGTTTTAGTGGAATGTGCCTTTAAAAGTAGTAATCGTAGTAGTGTTTTAGTGGAATGTGCCTTTAAAAGTAGTAATCGTAGTAGTGTTTTAGTGGAATGTGCCTTTAAAAGTAGTAATCGTAGCAGTGTTTTAGTGGAATGTGCCTTTGAAAGTATGTGTTGTAGTAGAAACAGTGTTAGAATACAGTGAAAATCTATTAAGTGCATTAAGCAGCATGTATTTCATCCTGCTTTTATTTAAAAATAAAGTGACTGGATGGAAAGATGATCAGAAAACAATCAATATAATTTGTAACTTGATCTGAATAAACATGAACAAACAACCTATTTAAAATAACTGCAGAATCAACGTCCAATCTGAAGTCTGTGGCAGAGAAATCAGGAAGTAGTCTAGTTTTATTATGCTCTATCAAATGGTGAAATTTAACCACGTCATCTACAAGCAATGCTTTGATTAAAACAGGATTAAAAACAGTACAACACATTTACATGTTCGGGACGTTAACGTTAGCACCCAAACACTGATGTAATGTAAAGTGTTTGCTACAATACCTTTTCATGTTGTAGGAACAACAGCTGCCGCCACACCAGGAAAGACTGCAGACGAAACTAGATTAGCCAGTTGATACTGTTAGGGAGGGAGAGAGAGACAGAGAGATTAATCATTAATGTATTTAATTTTGTATGGAATTTTGCGATATATGAATACTGTAACATGTTTTTTTGTATTTGTGTGTGGGACAATGTTTTGTATTGTCAGTAATAGTATACACAGTTTGTCCAGTTTTGATACAAACAGGCTACTAAGCATTTTTTGTATCAGTTTAGGTTCATTTGCGGTATTTGCACAGGTGATATCATGTTGTGTTGTGAGATATGCTTTTACAGTTTTGGGAACTCCACTTTGAGTTCTGAGAATGAGGTTAGCATTTTGGAAAATGCATTTAAGCGATTGAGGAAAAACTGCAATGAGAAATTTCATATTTTGGTCGACTATCCCTTTAACCCTTACCTCAGACCCGCTTGGTTCTGTGCATTTTGTGAAATGTACGTTAGAGGGCGCTACTTATGAAATCTGATCTCAACTCTACTGAATTCAGCCATTACTACAACTCTGTGGTACATTTCTTGATGTTTCTCAAGGCAACCAGAATAAAAACAAGACTTCCGATTTTTACTTTAAAAATAAAATTATTATCGTCGAACCCTCGTTGTAGCACCTTTTGTGAATTGTAGTGCTTTTATTTTGAAGGCAAAATAGCTCACTTCCGGTATTAGCCATGCCAACTCTGGCAAACTTGACTCTGCTGTCTTTCAGCATCTCCCAAACATTAGCCTACTGGCTAGCTGTTAGCTAACCAAACTCTTGGAAAAACAACGCTCTCCACGCCAGGCTAATCTATGAGTCGTAAAAGAAATCACAGTTTCGTTGAAACAAGCTTGTCTCCTGAACTACAGAGCGCCTTCATGGAGCCCCCCGAGCCAGCCGGCCGAGCTGACGGCGATTTCCTGGAATTGGAGCCCGACGAGGAGCTCCTCTGCTCGGTCAGCGACATCACCGAGCACCTCGGCAGAAATATCACCGTAGTGCTGGAGACGGCGTTGTCCGAGATCCGCAAAATGGTCAGCGTCAGGATACGAGTCCTGAAAATGGAGCTACGCGAGAAAACGGACGAAATTGAGGTGTTAAAGGCGAGACTGGAGACGGTTCAGAGGGATGGAAGGGACATCTTCCCCGGCGCTACGTCCATCGAGGCGTCTTCAGCAGCTGGCTTCAGGAAACCTGACTTCAACTCGGGCAACAAGCACAATAACTCCGACCCTAGGAAAGCCAAACCTGCCATGCCCGGTGTCAAGAAAGAAAACATAAATGCAATTTGTGACTATCTGATGAAAGACAAGAACTCGAGGGGATGTACTGAAATGGATGGCGACCAGAGCAGCCAAACCAGCAGCGACAGGGAGGCTCGCCAGGAGCCCGAGCCGCACTCCCTCAACCTGTGGTCGGACAGCGGGATGCCAGGCTCCGGGCATGGAGATGGCGAGTCTGACTCGGCCACAGATGACATCTTCAGCATGCTACCGTCTGGCAGCAAACGGATCTATGACTACGAATGGATGGCAGGGATGGAGTACACCCCAGACCTGAAAGGTAGCCAGGCCCATTTTAGACCCAAAACGGGCCAGCCCCAAAAGCCAAACTCCATCAAAAAATCAAGTAGTTTAAAGTTGCCTCGCTTATTGGCAAATGGAAATGCCTCGTAAAACATGACTTAAGACATTTTCTGTATATACATGGGCCACTCTTTACTTCGGCATACATCCAGTATAGTCCGGAACACACAATTTAATCAAATGTCAACTATTACAACTGGTTAGCCTGTTATTGCCTCAATATTCCTCCACAGTACACACATACTGCTCCTACACAACTTAGCAGTATGCACAAACTGTAAAAGTTGAGCTTTTATTGAAATAAGTGCCGCATGGTAGATATATGCCGAATCAAAGAGGCGTTCCTAACAATTCAGAAAACGTCTTAAGTCGTGTTCTACGAGGTGTGTATATTTGCCGACAAGCAAGGAGGCATTGAATTGCCAGATAATCAAATGGATTTCAAGGGACAAGAGAGAAGGTAGCTAGGGGGGCATAAGCCTTTTGCTCTGTTATCATGTTAGCTGGCTTTGTAGGATGGGAATTGCCATCCTCTTTTCATAGCTACAGTTAAACACAATCAAGTTAATGTCTAATATGATCTGATAATGTGAACAGCGAAAAATGCACACTTTCAAGTCCGCTTCAAACCTGTAAATCTGTCACTGAAGATGCTGTATTGATCTATTGCATTTCATTCAATTTATTCTTTTGTGGTAATTACGGGTTGTATTCTCTTCAATACAGTTTCCCCCATGGGGATCACTCAAGTTTCATCTAATCATGTTAATCTAATTCTATTTTTCCCAGGCATGAGGGAACCAAAGTGTGAGAGCGCCCCGTCGGAGGAGACGGAGGAGACGGAGGAGAGTGAAAACGAGTCGTCGGCGAGGGAGGGAGATGGTCTGGACCAGGCCCAGGCCCAGGCCCCTCTCTCCCATGTCCAGCCCCCTGAGTTCTCCATGGAGCCCCAGGGCTCTCCGGGCGAGGGGGGGAGTCCCATGGAGGGTAACGCCGACCGGCTGGAGACAGGTGGGTGAGCAGCGGTTAGGGTTAGAACACAACTGATTGCCTCAAAGTAAATGTGTGTGTTTGGGTTGTACCATACATCAATACCAATGTAAACTCTAGACATACCTGTATACCAGGTATGACGATACATAACGATACCATACGCAGATTGGAGTTTCAATTCTACAAACAATTCATGGAGGCAGAAATAATCTCATTGGTTGAGTTAAACCTCATGGGCGGAGCCAAAGAACCACAGTTATTCTGGCTAGTTTAGTATCATTCAACAGTGCTTGCGCAGACATTCCTGTCAAACGCACTACAATTGAGTGTCTTACCTCATGTAATCCTTTCATATTATTCCTTGTGTGTGTCATAGTGTGCTGTTGTATTGGTGCTGACAGTACAAGATAGTCAACAGCTCATAGTCAGTTCGGTCAGTTTCTTAGAAAATCCTGCCCCTTGTCCCGGTCACTCAGTTGTAATAGGCAGCTTTATATAGCCAACCTATAGGGAGCTGAAGTGGAAGTGTAGGCCGAGGTTAAGTGGCTAACGCGATTTTCCATTGACCGCAAAGTAGTATGTCGTGTGCAACTAAACAAATCAAGGGATGGTGTTGAGATTCAGCTCTCGGCAAACTACGTAGTGTAAGCTTTTAGACAATTTGTACGTTTCTATCATTTTAGGGCATAGAAAGTTGCAGAAAAGATGGAGAACTACAATATAGAATGTACCAACTGTTGATAGCGGGGCTGATCCTCCAGAGTAGGCAGTAGACGCTGTCGCTCATGGCAGGTGAGCCATATGCTTTTTAGATCGCTTATATGTAAGTAACCTCCCATACATTGACATAGGTAAAGACTTCAGTTGATTGAACGAGGCAGGATTTATTTTTTATTTACGCAGGATAGGGCAGGGATAAGACTGCCTTTGTATTGTGCATGCAAGTGTTAAGTAACGTTACATGTAGGGATGTTAATGATTAACCGACAATCGATTAATCGCCATCGATAAAGCATATATTAACTGATTAATCGACAATGTAGGCTATGTGCTACTTCACATTTTTTGCTGAAATGATTTACCACCACAAGGGCGCAATTTAACTTTCACCGCTTATACAGAGGAAGAAGAAAGCCAAGCAAGCGGGCGAAAAGTCCATTGTAGGAGAATTACACCCAAAAAGACAATAGTATTCATTGTAAACATTGTAATGCAATGTTGAAATACAGCACATCTACAAGCACAATGACAGGGAATGCAGGAAGATCTTTTGAATTTTGCTTGGTTTATTAACTTGTTGAGTAGGCCTAAAGACAGGCATGAAAACACGCATTTTCTATTTTCTATGTCAAAAGCCGTTTTTTACATAATGATTAATCAATTAATTGGTCGTTAACGTGACTGACGGTCGACTAAGGAAATTGATTAAAATTTGTATCCCTGGTTACATTACATGAATGAGTCTCTTAGAGTGGTGATTCATTACGCTCGGTTCATTAGAAAGATTTGTTCAAAAAGATTTGTTTGTTCTCGTAGTGCTGCACACTAGACTGAAACCCAGTGAAAAGGGGAGAGAGAGAGAGAGAGAGAGAGAGAGAGAGAGAGAAAGAGAGAGAGAGAGAGAGAGAGAGATGAATGAGAAATAAGTATCAGTCATAGGCATGACTATCATATGACTATACAGACACTAGTGCACTGAAACAACAGTGTTCTTGTCATGACTGGCCCAGAGGATTAAAAAGTTTGGTTCAGTTGTGGACTTCAAAGATGCAGTGACACTCTTGGAATTCTCACCTGAACTCATTCTTCTGAATCCGCTCTCTTTTTGATCTAATATTCTCTATCATCTTCTTTCCCTTAGACATCTTTCCCCTCTTTCCTCTCCTCTCACATTTTTTTGGGCCATGTGTTTTTTAGGAACACATGCATTTTTGATGGATTTGAACAAATTCATTTTTTTTTTTGGAAACCGGACAGCTTACCTTTTGACAGTTTTCACACTACCCTAAGAAAATCCACTCTTCAAAAGAATTTACATGTTCTTCCTAGGATCTCAGAAAGTGCACAACTTCATAAAAAAGGAACACAACTCAAGTGCAGTGCAAATAAAGACACAAAATAAAAGTATAAAATGGAGTCAGATTTCTGGGAAATTTTTGTTTTTTGTAGACAGAGCCTGGTATGTAGTCTTCAGTATGAGGCTGTAGTGGAGTTACTCAGTAGGGGGATGGTTGCTATATACAGTATATATACTGTCGAAAATACATACATTGCTCCTACACAGGTATGGAGATGTGTGAAAAATTAATTGGACAATTTCCAGACTTTGAAAAGTTTGTGAATTACACAAAAAACACTGATACACACGGAATTACACATTTAAATAGATCAGAACTTGACACATTGGGCTTAGTTGTAGTCAAGACCACCATAATCAAAGTCAAAGTCAAGTCCAAGACCAGGTCCGATCAAGTTCTAGTCGAGACCATGTCCAAAAGGGGTCGAGACAAAGTCAAAGACAGAGTCCTGAACAAATTGAGTCCGATTCAAGTCCAAAGCAGAAATACGGCACTAAACAGGGTATATGCCTTTCTAAATGCAAAAATGATAATTAAGGACTTTCTTCATTTTCTCTGGATGAACAGAGACGTAGATTTGCCTGCAAAGGAGCTCTGTATTATGATACTCTTCAACATTCATCTAATCAGTGATTAGGATTTAAGTTTGAGGGCCGTTAGATAGAATAGCATAGACAGGGTTCTGAAATACTTTGAATTGTTTGTAGTGCTTCAGAGGAAATGAACATCAAGAAAACTGCCAAAATCAAATTATTGGCATGAACTAGGTGATGGAGTGTAGCTGGACTGGTGTAAGTGACTGTGTCAAAGAGGTTTTAAAAGACGCTCAGCATTCCATTGGCAAGACAAAAAGTGCACTGGAATGCATGTAAATCATTTTATTGGAGATCAGGTGAAAAAAAGTATGTTTTGTGCATCTTTAAAAAAAAAAATCATAGATATGCGGAGAAAAAATCAAAGGGAGGGAAGCTGTAAATTGAAGGGTTATAAATAGTTATATCTATTATTTCTTTACATGATTTAGAAAGTCCAACAACACTGGCTTATATAGAAATTCATGGAGTGACATTTGTAAAGCAGTTCTAAAATACAAACCAGCCGTCAATTGACCACAGCTTGACCTTTCTAGTGTCTGTAGAAAGCATGGAATTTAGAAATCAAAAATGATATAACGAATTATAAATGGAGCAGCTCCAGATTTTGTCTTTTAATGACAAAAACACGGACTCAAGCCCTGGTTCACTGGTTGCCAGCTATGGGAGAAACGTGGTCATATTCACAATATTGAACTGTCTAACATCACAAGAATATCAAGTCATGGGAGTGGTAAAGTGTGTCACTCTCCGTACCTCAGCGTTCATATTTGATCTTGTCGTTTTTATCATAATAATAGAGAGCAAAGATCAAGCAAAAATTTACCATGGCTTAGGGTTTAGTGGATCGTTGCTCTTGTATCAAGTGAATACACAAGTTTAGGATGAATTTTGGCCGAAGAAATAATGTTTTATATTTCCTGTTTTCAGGCCAGCAGTTCCCCAGCCACACCTACATCTGCCCGCTCTGTGGAACCTTCTGTCCCGACTCTGTGTTCCTGGAGGAACATCTTAAACTGATACACTCAGACACGCCTGGCGCCCAGGCTCTCCAGGCGCTGCAGTCCACGTCCTCAGTTGCACCCGCCCTGGGGGAGGGCAGCGGTGACTCCAGGAGGGGCGTGGGGGCGCAAAACGACGTCGACACAGGACCAGGGGCCGGCATCGGCGCGGGTCGGGGAGGGGGGCCCGTTAAAAGGGAGATTAAGATCGAAGGGGGCGGGGGGTACGTGTGCGGGGACTGCGGCCGCCACTTCAACTACCTGGGCAACCTGCGGCAGCACCAGCGCATCCACACCGGAGAGAAGCCCTTCATCTGCCCCGAGTGCGGGGAGCGGTTTCGCCACGCCGCCCGGCTAAAGAGCCACCGGCTGGGGCACAGCGGCGCCCAGAGCCCCTTCCCCTGCCCCCAGTGCGGGAAGGGCTTCTCGGTGCTCTCCGGCCTGAAGCGGCACCAACGGGTGCACACCGGCGAGAGCCCGTACGCTTGTCCGCAGTGCGGCCGGCGCTTCAAGGAGCTGGGGAACCTGTACACCCACCAGAGGATCCACAGCGGGGCCACGCCGTACTGCTGCCAGCAGTGTGGACGCAGCTTCCGCCATCTAGGCACCTACAAGAGCCACCGCTGCACCCCGACACAGTAACCAACCCGGCTGCTCGCCCAGCCTTAGCTCACTAACAGTCGGGGACTACCAAACCCAAAGGGGACTAGAGGTTACATGCTGACTCTGAGGTGTCTGTCCTCATAATATGGCTATCTATCGTCACTGCTGGTGGTGCTCATATGAGTAGTTTTCTGTTATGTCGTGGAGGAAGGAGCTTTCATCTCCCTGGAACCTTCATGACATCTGACCCCCTGCCCCCTGGCACCGAGCGAAGCCAGATTAGCCTTTATCACAGGAGGCCGCCGGGCGCCGCGTGGAAAGAAGACAGAGCATCCAGACTCCAAAGGAGACAGTGTTTTGAAGGCAGAACCAGGTCAGAGTCCTCCGGAGGGGAGGTGGATCCAGGGCCGAGACCCCTGATGAAGACCTTCCCTTTGATCAACGTTGTCAGAGACGTTGCCACAGACAGAAGAGTCTACAGAATCCAGTACAGCGAATATACAGGCATTCGGCTCGGTGACATTGGCGCAGACACATGTTAAGAAACTTTTGAGAGTTTAAACTATTGAAACTTCACAGTACTTACTGACAAACGTGGTTCAAGGACTAGGGTTCCACTGATTGGGTTTCTGAAGGCTAACCCTAATCCTGACCATTTTCATGCCAAGAAAATCTAAAGCAAGTATTCAGTGTGATTTGTTTCTTTTAAGGGTGGAAAAGCCTCGGAAACAGTATTTAGACCGTCACGGGGCACTAAAACTCTCCACTGAAACCCAATATAATAAAACATTCATACATACTTGTGTGGAATTTGATCAAAATGTCGCATCAGAATCAGTTCAGATGGTCTTTCCACAGCCAACCAGTGTACTATTGATCAATTCTACAGTAATTATATACTCAATTAAACTGCATCATATCCAAACCAATGTATCAATCTGGAGAGACATTTTGACAGTTTAGAGATTTGCACAGTATACGCCGACAACAGGAATTCACATACACATAAGTGAAGCAAGGGTTACACTTATAAGGCTACTTGGGACATTTAGAAAGCTAAATTGTGATATGTAACAATGGAAGCATTTTAATAGCACTAGGCGTCTGCAGCATGAACCCATTCTGTGGTGATGATAGATGGACCTAACAACAAGAACACCGGCACACTACCGCCAACATGTGGCCCACCTCTGTAACTACACCAAAAGGATTTTCCTCTGGTGGCACTACTGACTGTCTTTTATCACAATACTGCTTGGTGCTATGTGTAGAGCAGACGGTTTGGCATATTATTTTTAACCATAATGTAATCTAATGTAAGCCCTCTATTACAGACTGTGTATTGATGATTTTATATGTTTGCCTGTATGATCATAAAAACATTGTGTGATCACAAAAAAAGAACCCTGAAGGAAATGATGTGACATCTTTTACTCAATTAATTGAATTCAGTGAGAGCTTGTCAGACAAATTGACCCCTGTTTTATTGATTTGCTCCACTTATCTCTAGTGAGGAATTGATTCTTAGCTCCTACTACTGTGTGGATGACTGAACACATAACTAAAGAAGAACACGCCGACCTATCCAAAGTGACCGATGAATAATTCTTATTAACCTGTGGATGTGAACCGCTAATCATTGACAATCTGCATTCTAATAAACAGTTGTCTTTCTGTGGTGAACGGGTGTGTTTTTGACCAAATAGACTGGACAGTGTGCCACACACTCATATTTGTGAGAAAGCAACCCACTTGTAGCACAAAGATTGTTTTTTTCAAGTGCTACAGAATTATCGGTAGCACTTTCAATAAGTTAAGAGTTAGTTAATGCTCAATAAGCAGTTAACTAATGTGTAATTTACTAATGGTGTTCATGTTAACTAAGGTATTTATACATTATTTAATAGTTTATAAAGATGACTATTAAATAATGTATAAATTAATACCTTAGTTAATTATGATTAAGTGTCATGCTCATCAAAACACCGAAACAATCTAAAAGTTGCACATGAATTGAAAGTCACAAAACAGGACAAAAAGTAATAGATCCATGGAATGATTTCAACTCGGTCAGGAAAAGTTTGATGATGATTTCTAACACAAAGAGCATCATATTTTTTGTCAGTGTTTGATGGTTAGGTGGTACAAAGCTTGTAGAACTGAATGAGAGCCGAACCTTCCCTATGATTGTGCCATATAATATTGCCACTGCAGCCAATATTCCTGTCTTTGGGAACAAATATCCGGCATTGGCATGGAGATTTGGGCTAGTTTGGCAAATCAAACTGGCTGTTAACTGCCTGATTAACTATGCATTCTGTCGACCAATCAGAGCGCTCATTAAAACCTGGGTGTAATTGACATCATTTACACCAGGAAGTAGATTGGAATAATCTGTTCCATTCTGTTTAGGGAGAGGTCAGATTTCCACAATGCTGACAGTTATAATAATTTGAGTAACTTCACATCAACAGGTCCTTTGTTAAATTATACCATGAAATTGAGAAAATGCAATTTCTCCTTTAACAGTTACCCTCCGTTGTCCAGTTGATACCAAGTTTTTGTCACATTGGACACAGGTCACGGGTTTGTTTTTGTTTTTTTTTGTGCCCTTTTGTGATGTTTGTCTCACACAAGCAGGTGAAAAAAAAAAAAAAAGGCACGTGCTGCTGTATGTGCAACAGCTGAGTGAGCGCCCCAGCCTCACCAGATTAACCTCTGGTGTGACAGGGAACAGAGCGTGATGTGCATCCATCCATCCATCCATCCCTCCCTCCATTTTCTAGTCTTCTACAATCTCTCTTCTACAATCAATTTCTCCCTGTATACCAATTAACAGTATAGGCATTGGTCTTCAAATACCTATACTGGTCGAACCCTAATTATAAACATAACGATTTCTGATGCATACAGTGACAACCTAGAACAGTGGTTCTCAACGTGTGGTCCGGGGACCACTAGGGGTCCTTGAGGGCTTTCCAGGGGGTCCCCAGCAAATTGATGAATTGTTAAACTTCACCATTATGTCATTTACAAGAAGTGAACACAGTTAGAGAACGTAGAAGAATGACTGTTTTGATCATAGTTTCTCTGTTATCTCTCTACCTGGGGGTCCGTGGCTCTACTGCGGACTAAATTAGGGGTCCTTGATATGAAAAAGGTTGAGAATCACTGACCTAGAACACGTGCACAGGTTTAGTTATGAGACCCCCTCGATGAATACAGCGGAGGCGTGAGTGCACGTTTCTGTCCTGGTGGAAATAAATCACCTTGAGCAAAGATGGATGGCTAGACCCGAGGCTAAATGCGATTTATTCTCTCCTAATTCTTTGTTTGGATTCCGGGTGGCACGGCTGGCAGATGTGTGAATAGGAGACTGATAAATAAAGAGAGAGAGAGCGAGAGAAGTCATAACTCATGCCGCCCGTCCCCCGCCCCTCACCCACCGCGGTTACGGCCCTGAATAATTGAGTTTGTCACTTGTTACCTCTGATTCTCAAGCAAGAATTGTGTGTGAATATATGTATGTGTGTGTGTGTGTGTGTGTTTGGATTCCCCAGCTGCAAAATAGTATTAATGGTGTCCAATATACGATTGCCTGCATACATGTAGAAGAAAATTGAATATGCACTCAAAGCCATTTGTCTCTCCATTCGCATTATCTTTCAACAACTTGTATACTCCTGTAGTCAGTCCTTCTATTGCTATTGACTGTATATAGGGAGCTAAACTGCATGGAATGAATTGTATGGAGTGTATGGAGAAGGAATCAAAATTAACCCTACAGATAGTCAAGGACAAAACAAGGTTTGTATAATTGTACACATGAGTATTGTTCTCATACCTGTCATGATTCCTTGTTTTGTATGTCTTTATTTAAATGAAGCATAATCCTGAATAATGGATGCATACATAATCTTACTGGTTATGAGAGCAGAATTATATGCGTATGTGTGTGCAACATGCTGTATATACAGTATATGTGTGTATTACCTTCTGCCTATAGGAGGCACTGGTCCTCTGCAGAACAGCCTGTGTGCGTGTGTGACTGTGTGTGTGTGTGTGTGTGTGTGTGTGTGTGTGTGTGTGTGTGTGTGTGTGTGAATAACACTTGCAAAACACTAGGAATACCTTTGATACTGCACTACTCCTACCATGGTATACAGCTTTATAAACAGGACACCTGCTTCTGTTGATAGCCCTATATTATGTTAAAGTGTATTAAATGTAGATGTGTCTCCTATTGTTCCCTCTCTCTCTCTCTCTCTCTCTCTCTCTCTCTCTCTCTCTCACATATTAACTCTCCCTCCCCCATCACTCCATCAGTATTGGCAGCCAGGAGCAGTGAGGCGTGGCGTAAACCATAAATGACACCCCGAGGGACCTCAAGACCTCTTAGGGTGCCATTGGGTGGTCTGATGGACCCAGAGATAGAGTTATTATAGAGAGCCTGCACTCCTCACCATGCGGAATAGAAGCGAAGGCAGACTGACTCAGTAGTACATACATGTGCATGTGTGTGACACGCATGTATCCCTGCCTTTCGCCCCTGCTGTGTGGTGTCATTTTCTCTTTTCCTCTTTTTTTGTCATCAGCAACTAGGAGCTTTCCCATTTTTTGTGTTGGGTTTGGCACAGTCATCCTTTTTGGGGGCAACATTGTCCAGCAGCGTGATTAGCTGTCAACTGACCAATCAGAGGACCAGTCAGAGCCCATATTCTCACTGCGTGTCTTTCTCTGAAGAAAAAACAAAACAGAGAAATAACTGAGCCTACTTTTAAGACGTCCCCGGTCTTCAGCAGGGTTAGGGTAGTAGTATTGACTGGAGTTATTTAAGCTACAAGTGAGCGGCTCTTTTCAGCTCAGTGTAAGTGTATTGCAGCAAGAATCAATAGTTGATGTCTTTACCTTAATGTCCAAATTTCCTATCTCTAAATTAAAGCAGAATCAGCACAATTTCACTCTGCAATCGCGTATCTCGTTCCCACAACTTTGTGTTTGCCTTACATCTTCCTAGTTTTAAGCGAGCCATTTATAGTTGTACGCTTCTATGTGTCGGGTTTGGTGTAGAATTTACCTTTTTGGCAAAGTTGTCACCTTGTAAGCCAGACGAGTCTCGCGAGTTGATCACACTGTGAGAAATGTCTGGCCTCCCTCCCCGATTTACACTATAGTGCCGTTTTCGATCGGCCGACCGACGGTAACCAATTGTAACCAGCATTTTACAGATTCCTCAAGAGTGAAAGAGTGAAGCTTGAGAAAACGGATGGATATGACTTTCTCCCACCACTTATTGAATATATTATCAACTGGAAGGGCACTTGGAGAGCGCAGACCTCTGCCAAGGCCAATAGTCCAGTCTTCTATGATATGCAAATGTGCAAGTGCAACCAATATACGGATCCGCTCCAAAATTTAATGGGTTCTTCCTTGGCCCATGCTACACCCTTCCACGAAGTTTCACGAAAATCGGGCCAGTAGTTTTCCCGTAATCCTGCTGACAAACAGTCAAACAAACAAACAAACAAACAAACAAACGGCACCGAATACATAACCTCCTTGGAGGAGGTAAAATGTGCTCAATAGAGCACAGACCGCTGCCATGTCTGACAACACCCCAGATGCAGCTTTTGGTGATATGCCACACCCACCACTATGGGCCAAGTTCTTCCTTGGCCCATAACCAACCTTCATAGCAAGTTTTGTGCAAATCCGTGGCCAACTTTTTGAGATATCCTGCTAATGGACGGACAGAAGCAGGTGAAAACATTACCTCCTTGGCGAAAGTAATAAAGGGAGGCACAAAGCTATGATTATGACAAACTGGAGAAAATATTTAAAACTCATGTATCTTGAACGCTCCCTTTTATCTAACCCAGTATTCTCAGAATGTTCCCAAGAATGAAGCTCTTACCAGCTGACTTGTTAGACGAACGCAGAACTCCAACAATGTTCCGTGCAATTATTGTAGAATGTAAACCGCCACTGCTCACTTGAATGTAATGTTTTCACTGGAGCTACAGGAGAATGATGAGGCAGAGAGAGAGTGCACACATATGTACGACACACACACATACATCAGTAATCATTTATCCGTTGTCAGTACTAATTTAGTCTCTCTCAAGGGAAATGGGTACCTGCCCACGGTACCCATCCCAGGTTAAGTTGACCTTGAGCTAATAACAAGTTCTTCCAACTTATGCCCCATTATATATATTGCACCTTAACTTTGTCATATTGGTGTTCTGCTTCTGGTTTAACTTCTCTAGATGCTCCAGTTAAGTCTGTCTTGGAGATATTTACGTTTCCTTGGCAAAAACTGTAATCATTTGTCAATTTTGCATAGAATTCAGCTTTGGTGCTATCTGACTTCACAGTTGAAAACAAGATGAAAACATGAATGGGTCCATAAGGGGCCAAGGGCTCTCACAGGCCCCCTTTACACCTTGCATTAAAATGCGTCTCGTATCCAGATTGTATCTAGATATGATTTAACCTGATTACATTTACACCTGGTATTAATATGTGTCTCCAGTGTCCACATTGAGATCCAATTGAGATCCGATTGCTCTGTCCAGCTCAAACAACCGAACGTCACATCCTCTTCTCGTTTGCGCGGGTCCAAAAAAAAAAAAAAAAAAGATGATACCCGTCCGTTTAGCCACGCTATTGTATGCTTGCTTTTGGAAGCGGGGGAAGAAGCCGCCTTCAACAACTGGAATGCCGAAGACGAAAGTCGCGCGCGATTACGTATTTCCGCCCACGTAGTTGTTGTATGTGGATTGAAAACGCAATTGCATTTACACTTGTGTTCAATGTGGTCACAATGCGTCCCTGACCACCTCCGGAGGTGGTTTGGCCGATCAGATCACAATTCGTCCTCAATGCGTCTTGGGTGCATTTACACCTGTACTTTTATGTGGTCAAGCACTATCCGATTGCAATCCAATCACCCAAAACGCATTTTAATGCAAGGTGTAAAGGGGGTAACAGTGTCTGCCTAATGCACAAGATCATGCACGTTTGCTGTAAGGTACCGCTCACCATAAAGGTGACCCATTTGAGCACAGAAGTTCCACAACAGTGCATGATCAATGTGTTCCATACATATGGATTCCATCAACAAAATGAAAATGGCTTTGCTTAGAAAAAGAAAAGGATTATAGTAAGGTGTTTCCAAAATACCACGGAAACCAAAAAATATTCACTTCATATCCATATGGTTCAAAAAACATCAAAAGAGCTTGGTATTATGATGCTTTAAAGCACATTCTATGTGATATAACTGAGGGTAACATACAAATGATGGAACAATATCTATAAATAAATGTCTATCAATTTCTTTTTTTTGCTTTGACATGCTGAATGGCTGATAAGAAAACTAAAGCCTTGACAGGCAAATCACAGAGTTCCAGTCATGGGTTACACTTTACGCAAGGAAAGCTCTGTATCCTCTGCATATTACACACAAATCCCATCCATTCATTAATTTTGATTACAGAGGCACTTAATAGTTTCAGAAATGTCAAAAAGCATATCAAACTGAATGAAAAAAGCATCCACACACTCAAATCTGTGCAAGAATCTTTATAATATGCAAACTTTCGGTCAGAGACCTTCTTCAAGGCAATGAAAAAGAAATGTCAGCATACAAAGTTTTATATTCTCAAACCAGAGTCCTGCAAAAATCATATTTTCCCATTTGTCAGTAAAGCTCAATTCATTTATGCCAACCTTGAATACTTCGGCGACTTGAAAATCGGATTCCCATTTGTGTTCCAGGTACTTGAGACATTTCTGGGATCACTAAGGGGGGAACCTCCATGTGTTGCTGGTAAATATCTGCATCATATATGTCTTCACTGTTGTTACTATCTTTTTACTGTGTGCTGGATCTATAGTTTTCTCCTGAAAATGTGGCTTGAGAAATGAAGGCCTTTTTTGCACGTCAGCTGGAAGCTCAATGAAAGCTGACAAAGAGCCTTCATCTGACACCATCACTTCACATGACTTACATTGTGTCACATTGTACTGGTTAAACAGTGTGTGTTAGCAGGGGCGGGCTTACCATTGGGTCCCGGCAGCCAAAGGGCCCCACAAAAGACAAGAATAGAACTAATGTTAACTTATCTTTAATCAATTTAAAAGAAATGTACTTATTGAAACCCCCCCCTCTTTTTGTTACAATAAATTATTTCAATCTTGAGTCATGCCACTTGACTTTAACCTCTTCATCCCTAGGCCTATTTCTCAGGCCTCCTGCCCGAAATGACATGCCCCAAATGAATCAGGAATAGCTCCTCAACCATAAGGCCTATATGCATATTTCTGGTCTCCTTTGATAAGTAAGAAGCTAAGGAATATGAATCCAGTGTAAGTAAACCTATATCTATTGCCATTCCAGAGTAAATGGAGATGCAATAAAGGAAAAAAACATATTTTCATCCTCGCCTAGTATAAAATCTAAATTTAAAAGGCAATATCACCATTATAACCAAGATCCCATAGACAATAATGCAACTGAATGTCTTCTCCTACTCTTTGACTACAACTGTAACTGTAAATTTGATGAAAATACACTAAAATACAGCATTTATGATACAATTTATAAAGATATACTCAGGCGGTCTCCATGTTTTGGCTATGTTTACTGTTTACATGTTGACAGTTTACTGGGAGTTTTACTTCAAAACACTATTTATTTAAATATAGCCATGTTACAAATACATAACATAACATAACATAAATCTCCCAAAAACATTGAAATAGTAATAAAAAACAATGAATATCAAGCAATATTCAATATTTCATATATGGGCCACAGAGCTCCATTCTATACAGGCAGATTTACGGAGAACGCTGGGGTCCTTCCTCGCGTGTGACGTATCGTTGTTTTCGTTTGAGTAAGAGGAAGAGATTGATATAAGGCTCATTGGTGTCAGTGCTTCGATGCGGCCACCAGATGGCGACGAAGAGCCATAGCTCCCTCAGTAGGGATTCAGTCTGTCTGGGCTAAAATGGCTGGTGAAAAGCCCCCGTTCACCGGAGAGACACAGAAACGGTTTCATATTGACGGCAGAAACGTGAGTAACTAAAATGTGCCGTTTTTGGCGAAAATAACATAAGCCTTGGTGAAATATTTTGGCAAGAACATAGATTTTTGTCAGTATGACTGTAAAATGTGAAGTTTGGCTGCTACTTTTCCCCGGAAACGGCGGACTGTGTCGTTCCATTTTCGTGGTGCGTTTACTGTCATTGGAAAGCTCGGAATTTCTAGTTTCCAGCGATACCAAGCATGTTATTGTAGACTGACGAGAAAATTATCCCCGATCTTTTGATCACAACTTGCGCTTATATTTACGAAGTTTATATTTGTACGACTTCATTGTTAAAATACTTTGTAATAAGACATAGTTTGGTCAACATACAATTGGTTTACAGATTCTGAAAGCTGAAAACCCCATGTTTTCAAAACAGTATAACATTCATATGTTCTATAAATAGACCATCTTTACATAGCGAATTTGCTGCAAGATGGCTCAGCTGCCCCCGGGGCCGGGGGCGCTCGTGATGAAGAGGTTAAGCTCATTTTCCTTGCCACTGCATCAGTAGCTGAGAGAGAAGTAAAAAAAAAAAAATAAATAAAATAAGCACAGCTACCCAAGTTTATATATAGAAAGGATGGGGCCCCATGCTTGCCTTTGCCTAGGGCCCCAAAATCACTAAATCTGCCCCTGTGTGTTAGGACTATCTGGACATTGCAGTGTGATCGTTTTAAGCGAATCACTAAGGGCCTTACCAGTTGTTCTATGACAGTTGATGTAGGCCAATGGTTCTCAGTGTGGGGTCCGGGGACCACCAGGGGTCCTTGAGAGGGTTCCAGGGGGTCCTCAGCAAACTGATGAATTATTAATCTTCAGCATTATTTAATTTACAAGAAGTTAACACAATTAGAGAATGTAGAAGAATGACTATTTTGATCATAGTTTCATTGTTATCTCTCTACCTACAATACAGATAGTCATGGAATTCTGGTCAAAATCAATAACAATAAAAATATTCTCAAATTTGGTTCCGACTGGGGTCCGTGGCTCTAATGTGGACTAAATTAGGGGTTCTTGATATGAAAAAGGTTGAGAATCACTGATGTAGGCCATGGTGATCTTCAGGCTCTCTCCAGCAGACATCTGTGCAACGGCTTGTCAGTATTTCGGAGTGTGCTCTTGGACGATGACTCTGTGACCTTTCCAGATTCCTGACTTGAAGTTCCTCACCAGAGTTTCAATTACCCAAACAGTCTGAAAAGGAGTCAAGCAGCAAGAGTTCAGATAGCATACAACTAATACACAAACTTCTTGCCAAAACTCTACCATGTTTTGCCATGCTGTGATGGGTCCAGAAGATCTGTGGTTGAAAATTTCTACTTTTGGAAATTGGTTATGCAGTCAGGTAAACACAAAGGTAAAAACAACATGCATGTCATCCCCTTCTCTCACAGTTTTTTCTGTCTCTCTCTACTTTGTCTAATAAAAAAAACAACCATGGCATTTAAAAAACAAACAGTTGTTAAATTGTTATTCGATGAAAAGAATTTGACATCCGATATTTCATGTCAGCAAAACAATCTTAGTGCAGCAAATCCACATAATTAGAAGAAAAAGAATATGAGCATTAAAGTAGTAAATCTGCAGCAAGACAGCAAGGCTGCCATCAATCTAACCTGATACACGCTGAAGAATGACACGTTGAAATGAAATGCTGCCCATTTCACTGTCAAAGTGCAGTGACAACTGGCTGCACAAGCTGTAAGCAATAGTCTGTCCTCTCTGGGTGATATTCTCCATGATAATCATGCTGGTGGATATGACGACTCAGCACAATGGCAGCTTCCAAAGTATCTATTTACTATGCTTACCTTTACACCAGATGACAGCACAGACTCACACACATAATTACCTCCGACAAGGAGGTTATGTTTTCGGTGCCGTTTTTTTTGCTTGTTTGTCTGTTTTTTTGTCTGTTCCTCCATATTGTCCTGCATACAGACACATCATTGATTAGTGTAGCCATAATAGTCATATCAACTTTAACATTTCACAATAGTACACAGTGATACAAGAAGTAGAATTAAGTTGAGTTAAAACACTAAAACATAGCAGTATTTAAGCAACGAGATAGAAGAGAAAGACACTTATGAGTTTATTCTGGATGGGTGTATTGGCCCCTCAGCACTAACAGAGTCAGTTCCCCAGGTAAGTAGTCAAGCAAAGGAGACCACATTTCAGTAAAGGGCCTCTCATTACCCTTCAGAACTGCACTAATTCTTTTGTGAGGGCGGAGCCTGAATATCTCCCTGTACCACCATTTTTTATTGCATGTGATACTCAAATGATTCCTTGGCCTGTACACAGTCTGCAGTTGAATGTGTGTCAAGGCGAAATAAGGATGGACTCATGGACCGTAGGTTTCAGAAACTGGAAACGGGCTCTTGACACTTTTAAAGACCATGAAAAGACAGAGTTGCACAAACAAAGCATGATTGCATAGGCATTTTACAAGGGCAGTAAAGTGCATGGCAATGTTGTACAGCAATTACATTCAGGTCATGAGGAAGCTGTATTTGAAAGGCAGAAGTACAGTATCTTCGCCCGGTTGTTGGTGTTACAACCTTTCTGACAAA
The DNA here is from genome assembly GCF_046629955.1 of Centroberyx affinis. Taxonomy (NCBI): domain Eukaryota; kingdom Metazoa; phylum Chordata; class Actinopteri; order Beryciformes; family Berycidae; genus Centroberyx; species Centroberyx affinis. The sequence continues at coordinate 21,736 of NW_027279985.1, forward strand.
GGAACCTTGAATTGCATTTCGTGGACAAGTAGAAAATGATGAATGCGATAACAACGGTAACTTTCTAAAATGTATGAAGTTACTGACAAAACCCATTCCTACAGCGACATGACATGCCTTCAAATGCTGAGCAAGTCACTGTCAAAATTGTATCAGAGATTAAAGCAGCAGGCATATAGTATGCCATCATCAGGGACCATAACAGCTATCGCTGTGTCAGATATGTCACTCCTGAAAACGGCAATGTAACAGAACATTTTCTGGGTTTTAATGAACTAAAAAGCTTCAGTGCTGAGGCAATAACAAACTCTCTGGTGCAGACAATACAAAAAGATGGTCTGAATGATGTGCCTGGCAGTTGCTCAGGCGTATGATGGCGGGTCACTTAGACGAGTATAGCCTCGTTTCAGTTTTTTTTTTTTTAACACAAGCCTAAAAACTTTTTTATTCAGGAAGGAAGTTTTCGTGTTAACTTTTGTTAGCGATCTCTTTTTTTTTTCTTTTTTCTTTTCATGTTTTTAACTCTGTAGCACTTTGAGATTCACTATGAATGAAAAGTGCAGTGCAAATAAAAATCATTATTATTATTTATTATTATTATTAGTTATATGCCACACATGCAAAGCCACCAAAGAGGAAAGTAAATTTTTGAAATAGCAATAGTCTATTTAAGCCGTTTACATGATTGCATGAACTGACAACTTCCAAAAAATAATCCTATTTACATGATTGATTGATGATTGATGGTTTATTTTGATTATCCAGAGAGAATTGTGGAAATCAGTGTTTTTTTCCCCATAAAAAACACACTTGTTTCCTGTCCCGCCACTACCAAATTTAACCAAAAACAATTATAGCCATGATTCTGCTCTGTTCCTCGTAGCCATAGGCCCATCTCTACTGCAATGATAAAATGCCTTGCTTCAGCTGCTACCTCTGGGAGAACCGTTGTGACCAGCTGTTGCACCCCGGCAACCTGGCGTGTTTTGATGAGGATACGGAGTGATTTGGGTATGGTCGGTCCTGATGGAGCAGAGTGAGAACTAATGCGTCCCCCCCACAGAAGTTCCTCTGCTTTTGATTTTTGCAAGAGCCAGGTGCTTGTTGTGCAAGACTGAATCTAGGTACCCACGTTGGATGATGTGTACGTAGTTACGCAGCGGTTTGAAAATGCGCACCGCATCAAAATTCAAATTAGAGGCTGCCGAAGGAACACAAATACCTGTCCTGCCGCCTTCAGATGGCTATAGGGATTTAATCAACGGAAAGGGAAGGCCCTCATACATCCTACAAGCAGTTGGAGATAACAGACGATGGTAGAATTTAGCCCAGTACAGACTTTGCCTTATCCACATTATTATTATTTACTTAATTTCATTCAAATTGTATCTTTTGTGTCCTTCACCGACTAAAGCCACAAAAATAGCATAGAGCGGCTCCATCTGCGCTAAGAGGTGGTCTGAGGAGGCGGAGGCGCAAGCGTGTTTTTGGACACCAAAATTGCACCTGTATTGAGACTTCCCCGCCTTTTTCGGTGCAAGCAATGTTGCAAGTTGTAAGTTGTTGTAAGTTGCCGAATGGGTGCGACACTGTGCTTGATCTGCACTGGCACGAAAATAGAACCGCATGGCTCTGGAATCATCAGAAATTTGTCACCATGCAGACAGCCTTAGGAATACACCTTGCTTTAGTTCAGCTCTCCCAGACTTGCTGGTCATGTCAGATCCATTCTATACGATCAGTAATTGCCAATTTCTCTGCAATCAGAATCAGAATCTCTTTATTCGCCAAATGTACAATGTACACAGGAATTTGACTAGGTGATACAGCGCAGTAAAACACGAAAATAGCATTGGTGACGATACGTGGTGAGTGGTTGGGGGATGAGGTGGGAGCTAGGATGGGTTGTTGAGGAGAGTGATGCCCTTAGGGAAAAAACTCTTCAGGTGTCTGGTGGTCCTGGTCCTGATGGAGCAGAACCTGCAGCCGGATGGAAGTTTTCTGATGAGTCAGTGAGCCAGGTGTGATGGGTCCGCCACTGTCCTACTAGCCCTCTTCCTGGCTCTAGCTTTGTGCAGAACACTCACAGGCACCTGTTCCTGGCCTGTGATGCGTTCCAGTCTGTGTTTGGTGTGGGCAGAGGATGCGGGGTACCGCACAGTGATGGAGGAGGTGAGGACACTCTCGATGGTGGCTCTGTAGAACTGGGTGCGGACTTTTGAGGAGATGTTCATCTTCTGGAGCAGTCTGAGGAAGAACATCCTCTGGTGAGCTCGCTTGATGACACTAGATGAGTGTGTCTCCCGTTTCAGGTCATTGGTGATTGTGGTTTCCTAGAAACTTAACAGACTCCACCACCTTTGCAGCTGCATTATTAATGAGTAATGGGGGATGTGAGGGCGGGTGTTTCCGGAAGTCCATGACCATCTCCACCATCTTGTTGACATTGAGCTCCAGGTTGTTTTCTGTACACCATGCTGCCAGCTGTGGGCCAACTCATCATTGTCCTTGATGAGGCCTAGGACCGTGGTGTCATCAGCAAACTTGACCAGCTTGATGGAGGAGTGGCTGGAGGTGCAGTCATTGGTGTACAGAGAGTACAGATATGGAGAGAGAACACAACCCTGTGGGGCTCCAGTGCTGGTGGTGAGGGGAGCAGACAGGTGGGTGCCAAGCCGTACCTGTTGCTTCCTGTTGGTCAGGAAGTCCGTAATCCACTCGCAGATGGGGCCGGGTACCTGCAGCTGTAGCAGCTCAGTGTGCAGACGGTCGGGGAAGATAATGTTAAAGGCTGAACTGAAGTCCACAAACAGAGCCCTGACATAGGTGTTGGGCGTGTCCAGGTGCTGTAATATATGGTGGAGGCTGAGGTTAACAGCATCGTCCACAGAGCGGTTAGCTCTGTAGGCGAACTGCAGAGGGTCCCCTTCTGGACCCTCTGTGATCGGTTTGAGGAAGGACAGGATGAGTCTTTCGAAGCACTTCATGGCTACAGATGTCAGAGCAACGGGTCTGTAGTCATTCAGGCACGTCATTCTGTCCTTTGGAACTGGGACGATGGTGGCTGCTTTGGAACAAGGTGGCGCACGGCATTCAGAAATGGACTGATTGAAAATGCATGAGAACACTGGTGAGAGCTGAAATGAAATGTGAATGAACACAAGATATGTTTGTGTTACTGTAGTGGGTGTTACGTATTGATGGTGTCTGATATCAAACAATTTAGAATTAGTTCAATAGAATTTAAAGAATGGGGCACCAGATAACAGACAAATCAATTAGTCTCATTTGAAGGAATGAATTCCGAGCTTGCTTGAATTTAAACCCAGACAATAAACACAAGAGAGAACTTTATGTGAAAGAATATGTTTATTTCTACTAAAGCACACTCAATAAACAGTGAAATCAATAAAGGCATATGAGGTAGATACAAGTGAAATGTGGTGAATGAGTAACATGAATAAATGCGTTTATAATAGTAATCAACACACAATGGTATAAATTGAACGCTGGAGGATATGACCCAGCTAAGAAGTGGGACCAAAGGCAATAATACCTGAACACTGAACAAGCTGAATAATCAATGACGGAGTTATATCTGATTATGCACAGACTTGCAGAGCGCTGAGTTACGAATCATAGGGAGACACTAAGTGGATGAGGTGGAGTGTCATGTAATGGAATAACTATGTGTAGTGCATGCGTGATGCCCAGCGGACAATGATCATACATACGCCACAACCGGGGACTGGAGGAGGAGGAGGCACGCAGAGTCTGGGAGGCTGTGAAGAATCTCAGCTCAACGGGCCTGGTAGGTGATGAAGATCCAACGAAGATTCTGAGTTGAACTCGGCAGGGTCACAGCGGGGCGGAGCAGGCTGCACACTTGGCGAGTTGGTGGTGTGTGGGTCTCTCAAGGCTGACCCACTCGAGGTTCTGGACGAATGACGTGCTGGTCTCTCAAGGCTCTCGCCGACCAGCGGATCCGATGATTGTCAGATTTGCGTTTTAGCTGAATAGCAATGTCGTAGCAGACGCAGGACACACACGCTGAATAGGTGTTTCTGTGTGTGTTTGTCCGGCAGATGCGGCAGACTCACTTCACCAGTTGGAGGGTGAAGCAGATTCTTCTTCTTGGCTCGTGGAGCTGATGTTGAGTCGAATCTCGGAGACAAAGTCTCAGAGACAAAGTTTAAGGCAAAGTTGTGTAGATTCACTGTAACGTGTTCATGACCACGTAGGCGTGAAATCCGCGTTGGGCTTGTGTGCATGTGGTTTTGTTGTGATGTGTGAGGGGGCGTGTGTGTGGGTTAGTGTGTGTAGTGTTACAGCGGGAAATATCTAATTTCCTATGCATAAAACTTAGGTTTTGTCTCCCAATTCTATGCAATATACTTTACCGTCATAACATTAACCTGATTGCATTCAGCACACATTACTGAGTATTTTAATATCAAACATGGCCATCTAAGTCCCATGTAAAGATGCACAACACGAATACCATGAATAACTATCATATAAAACATCACAGTTACACACAAAATTACAGACATACATTAAAGTCCATCACAAGGTGATATCCAAATTTTCATTAGTCTGTATCACAGATTTCTTCTTATTTTGGCAACATTCCAATGGGTGTCATTTCAGACTCTCTGGAGCCTAGGGGCTTATCAGAGACAGGCTGTGTGTTGGTGTTTTATGGTTGTTTACTGAGTCTGTTTCTTGGTACCATCCATGAAGAGTGAAAATGGAGTGATTTACCAAGAGGTCAGTGACCTCCTTTACGATCCAACCACTTTCCTGATCTGTTATCAGGGAAGAGATTCACACAGGATGCGAGGCACTTCCAGATGTGTGATGATGATGATGATGATGAAAGTGCATCCACTACATTACCCTCAGACTACGAGACAAAACATCAAGAAGCATAAAATCATACAGCAAAACGTACTAAAAAATGTATCATTAAGTCCTTGGTAGGAGGCTTTGCAGAAACAGGGACTCCTGTAGTCAACATTTGGAACTACATTGGACTACGCTGATCAAAACCCACCTTGTCCTTTCTACCAAGAACAATTCAGTATTCCCCTGTGAAATAAGATTATCAAGCATGTATGCATGCTGTTAGAAGGCAAATTAACTGCTATTCAGACTTTATTTTCAATACATTATTGATGAGTAGAAACTAACCAATAGCATAACCTGGATTATTAGCAGTCAGTTCAATTGACTGTACTTCTTCACCATAACCTTAAGATCAAGATTGTAAACATCTCTGACCCAACTTGAAATAGTATGCCTCATAAAACAAATTTGGTTTTATGTTTCTGCTGTATAGCATATTTCTAGGTTATGCAGTCTCTGAGATTGCTGTTTAGAAACCGAGAATCCAGAAATGTTCTCCGGCCCCTGGACCTCCCTACAAGAGTTTTGTTACTATCTCTAACTTACTGGAGAGAAGTGTAATTTGTCAGCTAGCTCAGTGATTCTCAACCTCTTTCATATCAAGGACCCTGAATTTAGTCCACATTAGGGCCACAGACTCCCATGTGATGAGATTTTGTCTCCTGGACCCAAATCTGAGAATAATTTTATTGTTAGATATGATTTTGTCCAGAATTCCATGACTATCTGTATTGTAGGTAGAGAGATAACAGGGAGACTAGCTGGGGACCCCCTGGAACCCCCTCAAGGACCCCTGGACCAGAACTGCCAGCCTCAGTGGATTAGTATTGAAGCTGAAGGCACTTCACAGTTTGAGCTTCCAGCGGGTGATGACGGGGGCTATTTGCTTGCATAGTCCTCTTGCTCTTGTTCTATTTTTATGTGCTTGCTATTCAAATATGTTTTATGACTGTTTCGTGCAGGCATCAATACGTACATTTGCATCTCTTGAGTTTCATATTCCTGCATAGGGGCAGACAAAACAATATTATGCCTGATCCATTTCTGTAGCAATGGAAAAACTAAATAGCAGTCAACTCCCCACCGCCCATCTTAAGATGTTTCATGTCATTACTGTCATTGATAAGCTCATGAATAGAGAAAGCTCCCTAATGAGGGATGCATGGTATTGTTGAAACAGTGTGGTAGGAAACCAGTATGCAGTTTAATGTTGGTGAAGACACTGATTACAAGTTACGTTGACATGTACATTGTACATCCATCTGTACATTATATACACAAACATTGTCCTACATCACTGTGACTGGTTCCTATAGGCATTTACATCAACATGTACAGTAGGCAGACACACATAAAATACACTGTATAAATATACTTAATATGGGCACTGCTTGCAGAGAACACATACTTACTCCTATAAGCAACTCAGAGGAAAAGTATTTAATTTATCCCTATCTGCCACCAACAGTCTCAAAATTTTGGATGAATAAGCACAAACTTAGATTACATGTTGTGGACAGGAATAATGTGAAGCTTATGTTCTTCCACCAAAAAAGGATTATGTGACAATGCCATGAATTGGACACGGCAATTTCACCTGTACGTCACATGTAAAGGTTAACTAATGGTCAATGGTTAAGTTTAGGCAACTAAACAACTTTGGTTGAGGTCAGAACTAACATTTTTGGTCATGGTTAAACAAGTAAAACTTTCACTGAAAATAAAACATTCACTCAGAACAAAACTTAGTATAAAAGTGAAATAGCATGTGCAAAAGTAAGTGCACCCTTTTTGAACATTATTTGCCATTCAAAATTGTAGTTATTCTTCCTTTTTAGGCAACAAAAGCTGAAACATGAGCACAGTGTGGAATGTGAGGTTCTCTTATGGATGGCATTGGGGTCCAGGTCTTAAATAGCCTACATAAAAATGAATACTGAATACTGAAAGTGCAGCTGTATGTATTTTCAGATGTAGTGAGGGGAGCAGGGCTGGCCGAAGGGTTTTGGTGGCCCTAAACAAGAAATTTGTGGCCCTGTAACACTAAATTATTATATTACACATGCACAGCTGATAAACAAATTTCCTTGCTTACAGCAGTCATCGCATATGGAATGAAACTGTACAGCCCCTTTCATACCAAAGAGAATTTTCTCATTATTTTAATATAATAGAGAACATTCTATAGGTCTCAGACAAAAAAATTAAAATAATTTCATTTTGTAGCCCAACAAATTGCGCAACTCAACGGGTGCACAAACTTTTTCATGGCACTGTAATAGACAAATTATATATAGGTCCAAAATCGCCCAACTTATCCTTTAAGGATTTGACCCACAATCCCCAGGAGTCTCTGAGCTACTGAATGATGAATGATAAGCTTATGTGAGATGACTTCATCGTCCTCTTGGTGTTGGCATATTCACAAAGTCAATCATTACTGTGTTTTTTGCATAAAGAGTGCGATAGAAGGCCATAGACATATGACCTTTGCTATCTATCAGTAGCAGAGGCGAAGCAGCAGGTGTAAAAATATCCCTTGATTTGCATATTGGCATCATTAATACAGGTAGATGATGCTTCCAAGTGTACAACAGCACATTGAGCACAGAACGCAGAGGAACTGTTCACTCATCCAGCATCATGAAGGAAAAGGTCGTGTTGGGTATCTTCTTTCTCTCAGGTTAGTGAAATCTTTGTTAAGGTCAAATTGTGAATATTATTGTATAATACTGCTACAATATTATACACAACAGTGTATACTGTTATTGTAATACAATACACAATACTATGTACAATAGTGATTTTCTTATTCTTGTTACCATCCTGTTGATTCTCTCTGAGAGAAAGTACCATGATGCCAGTTTGAGCAACTCAAGCACATTACCTGACATGTTAAAAGATGTAAATAACAAGTGGCCATGTGTGTTGACACAGACTTTAGAGTGTGGATGCAAACCTAGCTCTACAGCCTCACAGCACTCATACAGACTTTGTCCTCACAGGGTGGCACACCTTCTCCACATGCCTTCCTCGTCAGTACCACTATGTTGCTGAACCAAAGAACTGGACCGAAGCCCAGAGCTACTGCAGAGAGAAATACACAGACCTGGCCACCATAGACAATATGGAAGAAATGAACCAACTCAACACAGTTCTATCTTCAGATCATTGTGAGACCGCCTGGATTGGCCTGCGCGATGTAATTGACTGGAGGTGGTCTTTTTCAGATGCGTCTTACCCAGAGGGTGGGGCTGACTACAGGAACTGGGAGAGGATTAGTAGCAGCCAACCTGATAATCATATGGGTCGTCAGTTCTGTGTGAGCATTGGATACGATGGGGGATGGTGGGATGATAATTGCACCTTAAATCATCCATTCATCTGTTATAAAGGTAAGAACATAGTAAAGCACATTTTCTGTTCCCATGAAGATGATTATGAAGTCTATCTTAAACCAAGCCCAAATCTGAACTGGGGCATTTCTTTAAGTTTGATGGTTGGTTTGGATTAATTTCCAAAGGACTCATCAATCATTTTCTTTGCCAAAATCTAATTGTAGGAATGACGGATCCCAAATTTCTTCTTGTGAACGATCGAATGAATTGGTCCAGTGCTCAGAGGTACTGCAGGGAGAACTACATAGACTTGGCCAGTGTGAGGAACCAGACTGAGAACGAGGAGATCCAGAAGTGGATATCAAAAGGTTGGGCCTGGATTGGCCTGTACAGAGAGCCTCAGAGTCGCTGGTCTGATGGGAGCAACTCCTCCTTCACTTACTGGGAGGACGCACCTTATCGCGGCTTGTCCAATGAGATGTGTGCTGCTGCAAACGAAAAGAGCTCATTCAAATGGTTTGCATCGTCTTGTGATAACAGCTATCCCTTTGTCTGCTACAGCTTCCTTGGTGAGTGGTTTGCTGTACTTTGGTTGAGAAGATAGAATACTGCATTGCATCAAAATAGCTTTATTTGTTATTCATATAACCCAGCAACCTTTAGTTGAACCACTGATAGCAGATTTTCTGAAGATGGGACACCCCTAACTCATTATGAAGCTTTGAATAAAATAGATTCCATTGGATTCCAGTTTGTGGCTCCGGCTCCATTGAAGTCCAAAATCAAGCCATTTCGTAAAAAATATAATAGTTTGGCACTGTATATAAATATCAATCAAATTGAATGCTCATGTACTAACAAATGAAAGATGCACACTAGATGTAAACCAACTGTTTATCCAGCCAAGCAGCCAGCACAGAGGTCAGAAAAATTGTCTCTAAACAAACATTACACTAAATGAGAGAGAGGGGGAGAGAGAGAGAGAGGAGAGAGAGAGAGAGAGAGAGAGAGAGAGAGAGAGAGAGAGAGAGAGAGATGTTCCATGGTCCAGTCCTATACCCCGATACTGACCATACATCTAACTCTTCATGTGTAAAATGATTGTACAAAATGATGTGTACATGCTTTAGACAGCATTTACATTTAAAAGACTCGCAACACCACAGCAAGCTCATATTTTGTTTCTCTTCTCCTTCTATCTTTGTCCCTGGAAGTGCAAATGAAGAAGCAGGTATTTAAGCTGAAGATGAAGCCGGAGGACTCCTCTGTGGATCTGAATGACCCTGCTGTGAAGGCAAACATCTTACAAAAGGCAAGTCTTCTCACATGGGACCGAATGAATGTTGGGTGTTCTAAAAGCACCATAGCATACAATTAAGGGGAAAATCCACCCTAAAATGCTTAACCACTCCCTTAAACTGGGAGAAATCCATTGTACAAGAGGCAGAGATATTGATTTCTTCATGACTGACAGCAACAAGATCACTCCTCTTCTCTGGGGGTTGCTGAAAGGCATTCTGGGAAACGTAGGAAATCACTAAGTGAAGTAGAAGTAGACGAGGCAGATTGTATGGAATTCCTGCCACTCAATAAAATAAAAAATGAAAAATTAAAATGAGTTTTTTTCTAGCAATTCTAACTTTATTTCTCAGAATTCTGACTTTTTTCATGATTCTGAGCTTAAATCTCGGAATTCTGATTTTTTTTTTTCTTGCGCAAAAAAGAAAGAAAAGTCAGAATTGGGAGATAAAAAGTCAGAATTGTGAGATATAAGATCAGAATTTTGAGAAATAAAGTCAGAAGTGGAAGAAATAAAGACAGAATTGTGAGAAAAAAGTCAGAATTGTGAGAAAAAAAGTCAGAATTGTGAGATAAAAAAGTCAGAATTTAGTCGTTTATTATTTTATTGAGTGGCGGGAATGGGCTTCCATAAGGTTGAGATAAAGTGGGTACACCCAAAAAGGAATTTGCAACACTTCATCACAAAATAATTCCGTAATAATGCATAGAGCATCACAAATATCTGCTGACAGTATGAAAGTGTCCGAGGGTGGATCTTTCCTTTATGGTCTTCTTTATCCTGAAGGAATATGAAATTAAACCAGCGTCAGAGTTTAACATAACCCATGAGAAGAGAGTGTGACACCTACATGAGACAAATAATTCCTTTCATGAGTGTGGTTGAGTGAATGTTTAGAATTAGATACTGTATGTGTCCTGCAGCTCCAGGACAGACTGAAGGACAAAGGGGTGACTGGAGTGGTCCTGAAGTGGCGAGAGCAACCTGATGGAAAAGTCTTCCACAAGGAGGGAAAAAGTCCTGAGAAGAAAGGGAAGAGGTGGCAAGAAAAGAGTGACCTTTGAAATTTTAACCCAATCTAAGATTTGCTGAGTGTAGTGTGATTTCCACTGTGACTGTTCTTTCTATTACTGCTACTAAACAGAATTTACCATGTAGTTTTCAGAATAATTAATACTTAGCCATAGCCGTGAATGTGTAGCCTGTCTAGAGTTTGGTCTTTCATCATCAATATTATTGTGAGTTTTCATGAAATCATCTCCTGAATCAACCATAATTACAAGCCGACGCTTTGTAACAAGCTTCATGTTTGTTTGTGAAAATCAAGTGCAATTTGAGAATAAAAACAACAGTAAACATACAGTTATGGGAGTGATTTATTCCAGGATGCAGGTTAAGTGCACTATGCTTCCTGATGAGGATGCTTTAACATTTCTTTATACCAAAATCAACAGAACAAACAAACCAGGCAAAAGAGGGAAAAAAAATCTAACAGTGTGGTCAAATTCAGTTCAATTTAGTTCAGTTCAGTTCAGTTTTTTCACAAATCAGTTTAAACACAAGTACAAACATATGAGACATAATGGAGATATGTGAAACGGCACACCCTGATAAGCTATCTGAAGCTTGAGAATAGGGGCCCAGACACTAAGCAGATAGTATTTAAAATATATGTTTACTAACACGTCTAGATTTGAAAAAGTGCATGTATTATACAGTAACATTTACAACCTACAAAACACCTAAGACTAACCTAAGACCCTAAAAAGTACTACTAAATGGCCCTAAGACATTTATTCCATCAGTCTAAACATTGATTAAATAGGTAAGATACAATAAATAGAGACATATGGCAAGTGGAAATAACAGTACAAATTCACATGGTCTGTGCCATGTTGTGTATATATTGGACTATATATATATATATGATAAAAAGACGACATCATTAGAAAACTAAGCTGAACATGAGCAGAATATGTACATAAGATGAGTAACGTGAATCAGAATGGATGAGTGCCACCTGCTGTTTGCTTGTAGCAAACACAAGATGAACCAAATGGTGATCTTGCCCAGTGGTTCTCAACATGGGGTCCGGGGACCACCAGGGGTCCTTGAGGGGGTTCCAGGGGGTCCCCAGCAAATTGATGAATTATTAAACTTCAGCATTATTTCATTTACAAGAAGTGAACACAATTAGAGAATGTAGAAGAATGACTGTTTTGATCATAGTTTCTCTGTTATCTCTCTACCTACAATACAGATAGTCATTGGATTCTGGACAAAATCATATCTGACAATAAAAATAATCTCAGATTTGGGTCTGAGAGACAAAATCTCATCAAATGGGGGTCTGTGGCCCTAATGTGGACTAGATTAGGGGTCCTTGATATGAAAAAGGTTGAGAATCACTGATCTAGCGGACCATCAGACCTGTGAGACAATGGGCTGCTGATATGTTAAGTGACTGCCTGGACTTGACTGATTGGACTGTTTTCAGAGATGCATGTGGTGATTTAGATGAATTTACTGACACGGTTACATCATACATTAATTTCTCAGAAAATGTATGCATCCCATCAAAGATGGTGACTGTCTTCAGTAATAATAAACCATGGTTTGGTAAGGAGGTTAGAACTTTTATGTGTGAAGAAAAACTAGGCTTTTAAGACAGAGATCTCTATAAGATAGCCAAATATGAATTTGAGCGAGCCGTGAGAAAAGCTAAGGCTAAGTATAAAGACAGGGTACAAGAACAAATAGACAGCTCAGGATGTGGACCCCCTACTTCCAGATAAGTTGAATGAATTCTATTGCTTTATTTATTTATTTATTTTTTGGAGCTGCCTCAGTGCAGCTCTTAAGGAGGGGGGGGGGGGGGGCTATGGTGGATCCCTCGCTGAAACCTTCCCATAGATTCAACCATAGATCATGTCATCGTATCGATATCTGGTCAATAAAATCATGGTTTGCATTCAGTGATGATGTGGTCATTGGTCATGAATGGTATGTTAAGTTTGACAGATATTAGATGGATAGATTTATTAGTATTATGGACTCTGGGTGGCATTTCAAGCTGTGAGCAGCAGCTAGTATTAGTCACTCTGTTGGTCTCTGGGTAGGTCCCAAAAATGCCAAAAAGCTGCACTGTGCATGTGCAGCAGCTTTATGTTTAGACATAATTGCCATTAGTGTCTGAGATCGTCCTACCAATACTTTTACTCATTCAGAGATGTCAGACTGTCACACAGGAGACAGGAGTTTGAATCTTGGAGAGGTTCATTCTTTTCCAAAACTGGCCCCAGCTAATCACAAATTACATGCTTGTTATAACTATAAATGCTGTACAATCGGCAACATAAATGTAATTTTGGAACAGTGAGCTAACTTAATTCAGGTTGCTTACCAAAGACATGATGAAGCACACATACAGACGGATGGACTATTGTTTACAGTCTTTTGTCATGTATGTAATAATGATGATAATCAGAGGTGGAAAGTAACTAAGTACATTTACTCGAATACTGTACTAAGTACAATTTTGAGGTACTTGTACTTTACTTGAGTATTACCATTTTATGCTACTTTATACTTCTACTCCACTACATTTCAGAGGGAAATATTGTACTTTTTTACTCCACTACCTTTATTCGATAACTTAAGTTACTAGTTACTTCGCAGATTCAGATTATTAATACAAAATATAATCAACTAATACATTGTGATGTATTATTGTAGATTACTGTAAGATACCCAGCAGTATGTAAAGTAGTGGAAATCAGCCCCACCTTTTCCAGCTGCAACATTAAAGTGATGCTTACATATTAATGCATCAATAATTATAATTCAGTAATATAATATATACTGTATTATTCTGAAATGGGTCATTCTGCATAATGAGTACTTTTACTTAAGTAACATTTTGAATGCAGGACTTTTACTTGTAACAGAGTATTTTTATACTGTGGTATTTCTACTTTTACTTAAGTAAAAGATCTGAGTACTTCTTCCACCACTGATGATAATAGAGAACAGAAAAACATTACACAAAAATAATCAACTCAAAACTAAGATTTGTTTATTCAGATTCAGATTCAGATTATATCAACATACAGTGGAAGTGAAAACAAATAAGTAAATAATATCAGAAAATATCATCAGCCCAGAGCAGCAGCTCCAAATTCTAACTCTCTTAGTACTTTGCCTCAAGGTCTAGCGGGTTTTCAACAGTTGGATTATTTTTTCCATAACTGTATTACTTTGCTACGTAATCCATACCCCTGGCAAAATCAAAGCTCTAGAAGCAAATTAGTTTAGAAAATCACCTCACTCAAATATCCCCTTTAATACACAAGCCATTACGGAGTGAGTAGTTTAGTTTTAAGCTGCTAGAGTGCCTGGGCAATTTAGTGTGTGTTTTCCATCAACCCCTACTGACTGTAAAGTGTTGTGTGGAACACACACCACCACCGAAATCTCATTTTGTTTCGGCCTTGTTTGCATGATTTAATCACAGAAATAAATGGGTTTACAGCCAAACACCAAGTTTTCATTTTCCTAACCAATGCTTTTGCTGTTAACTGCATGTGTATGGTATTTCAAAACATTTGATAAATGCATCTTAGGCCCAAAGGAGGTGTTGAGACAGTAAGATAAGATGTCTGACATATAGAATAGAATAGAATAGAATAGAAAGAATGATCTTTATTGTCATTATACTCAGGTACAATGAAATTTCACCTGGCTTCTCTCGGTGTAGTTAAAATAAAACAAATAAATAAAAGTAGTAGTAAAAGCAGTAATAGCAGCATAATGTTACGAAAGACTTAAACTTACAAACTTACAACAAACAACTTAAAAATAAAAGGCACTAGTTAAATTGAATTTACACATTTACACATTTGCAAAGGTTGAATGTTATAAATATTAATAAATAGATGTTAAATCCGATAAAAACCTAAGAGAGAGAACTAAGAGGTAAAAGGAAAGAAGAGAGAGAGCCGAGCCATCTTGCTATGGAGAAATGACAAATAATAGAAACAACCAATAATAGAAACAACACTTAGGATGTTAGCTTATTAAGTGTGAACAGCTCCCTTTTCTCCACCTATTTCCCACACTTAGGGTGCTTTGTGTTTGTGAAATTCAATTCAATTTTCACATCATGCAGTATCCTCAGAGAGGATGATGTCTCTGTTACAGAATTTTTGCATTGCATTCACCAAAGAAAAAAAAATCGGAGATGGTTTCTCATAATTATGACTTAGTATCTCATAATTACGAGATACTAAGTCAGAATTATGAGAAAACTAATTATAATTATGAGATCTTTATGTCGTAATTACGTGATCCTTATCTCGCAATTATGAGATACGAGAAACCATCTCCGATTTTTTTTATTTTTTTTAGATGCGTTAAGATAGCTCAAATTACCAGAAAGTAAGGCGTTTAGCCTTCAAAATAAAAGCGCAAGATTTTAAATATGTAGAAATACTGTTTTAAACCAATTACTTGGTATTTAACCGTCAAATTTACTCATAATCTCATAATAATTATGAGATGTGGAAGTCATAATTACGAGAAACCATCTGCAATTTTTTTTTTCTTTGGTGAATGCAATACGCTTCCGTACTCTATGGATCTCACAGGAGAAGTAGTGTAGAGCATGTAGGCACTGTTGGGACAGAGAAGTCATAAAAGAAATAAGTTTAAGGGAAAATGAAGGTCCTGATTGGTCCTGATCATTTTTACTTTTTTCCCACGCATGAAAAAAAGCACAATGTTTTATGCTCCTCACTTTCTCCTGAAGCTCTGTGTCAGCGCTTCTCTCTCTCTCTCTCTCTCTCTCTCTCTCTCTCTCTCCCTCTCTCTCTCTCTCTCTCTCTCTCTCTCTCTCTCTGTCTCTCTCTCTTTCTCTCCTCTCCGCTCTGTCACTGGTGCTGAAAGACGCACAGCGGCTACAGTACCAAAATGGGCTTTTTTCATTTCATTTGTTTTACCACTTCATTTTCTGTTTTAAAAATGATAAAGGAAAAATCAAGTCCTTTATTTACATGTCAGTCATGGCTTTTTTTTTTTCCGAATAATAACAACTTCGGGTAGAAGAAATATCTGTTTCCATCGCATTATTTGTGCTTTCCTGAATAACGTATTCAGATACATCCCTACTCCTAATATATATACATAAGCATGGTAACATTTCAAACACCACTCCAGCTCCTGTGATTATGGATAGAAACCCTTTATCTGAGCATGGGGTGTCTGCCAGTCTCCACTTGGTCAGTCCACAGACGGGACCCTAGTGTACCCAGAGACAGTATTATATAGAGGAGACAGGGCACTCTATCAGTTTGGAATGAGTGTAGATGTGCCACATCACTAAAGCAACAGGGAAATATTCATTGTATCTGGAAACAATAACCACAGTTACCACTTGCAGCCACAGGCACCACCGTGTGTGTGTGTGCGTGTGTGTGTGTGTGTGTGTGTGTGTGTGTGTGTGTGTGTGTGTGTGTGAGCTTTCCTATTCATATGTGCTGTGACGGATTTGTGGGTGCAGTAAGGTTGGCAGCCTGGAAGCTCATTCACATGCAAACCTTGTAATTAAACCATTGTTACCTGGCAGTGTGGCATACATATATTATACCAGATGGACAAAGGGCACGAAAGGACAGACAACAGATGATATGACTGTATATTCAACACTGGCACAGCCACTGGGTTGCATGCGTACTCTGAGCCTGAGTCCATATTACCATTCACCATGGTGGTTTCAACTGGGTCAGGTGTTGTGAATCACAGAAGCTCAGCGCTCATTGCTGTGGTGTTTCTGCACTGCTCTTCCCAGAGATCACCTGTCAATCAAACAGTGTGGGTGGAGCTTGGATTTTCTGTTGATGCAGTTTGAGTTTTTCTTTTCTCTGTCTGTTCAGCCATGGTGGCTATCACTGCTCATGCTAACGACCCAGCTTTTCTTATATTTATTCCAAACAAACCAGAAACGTAAAACGCATCACTTCCTGTGTGCCGGAGGATTTTTCCCGGGAAAGACCAACCACACATTGGTTGTTTAGAATAGCAAATGTAAAAGCTTTCATGAACTGGCTTTAGGTTGAATCACTAATGCGTTACCCCTGCCTCACATTCATACAGTTACACACATTCAAACCAGTAGCCTACAACCAGTCTTATACTGCGGGACACTGAGCAATTCTACTGGAGGAATTATCCCAGTGTAAACCATTTCATCTATGATTTTTTCCCAACAGTGATTTAGAGAAATATATAAATTACTCTTAAGCTTCTTGTGGAAGATTAAGAAACCAGAAATTAATCATATAAAACTAGCCAGACTGTTCCATGTTCCATGTACTTGTATTATTTGTTCTACAATGGAAGATGCTTTCTGTCATGGGCATATAATAATGGTTATGAAATAGGTCCTTGGAAACAGCTGGAGGAGAGGATTTCAATTCTATTTCTATTTCAGTTTTGAATGAGAAAATCAGTAAGGCTAAACAAACAGGAATTCAACAAGTCTATTTCCATCCTTGTGGTACCCAACTTCAAATCTAAAAATTAACCCTGTTATGTGTTTAACATTTACCAGATTTCACTTGGGAAATTTTTATAGATTTTTTTTATTGAGACAAAGTGAGGATGAAACCCAGCTGCGTGGAGTCAGGCTTGGTAAAGGTCAAAAGAAAAGGATGGGGGTGAGGACTGAACTGAACAAATCTCTATACAGATGCCGTATTCACCTGCAAGCGCCAGGTGCAGCTCCCTACTGTTGCTACAGTAACGGCAGCATTGTTTCAATCGATGACGTCTCTTGTGGAATGTTTGAAGTGGATGGGATGCCGACCACACATGCACACACACGTGCACACACACACACACCAGCTGGGAGCACTCAGTCTGAAAAACAACTCTTTCGCATACTGTACATCTTTAAGGTATGGAAGTGATGAAAGGAAATGATGATGAAATGATGAAAGGAAAGTCCCACATCACGTTCCACACCGGTGAACACATGAAAGAAAGCATGAAATAATGTAAATACACACAGCAATGCATGCACATGTTGAAGCATTTTGTGTTAATAAGGGTAATAAATACCTCACACATCACACACACGTTAACACCAGTGAAATGTATACACCTGTTTAGCACAGAACCGAAGGAAGCCATGCATGAATAATAATAATATTAATACCGTATTTCCTCTAATAGTGGCCGGTAGTCAATTAAAAGCCGGGTCTCCGATAATGGCCGGGGCCGTGGTCCTCGGCCGTGGAACAAATAAAGGCCGGCCCTAAATACAGTCCAGGGAAAAAAACAACAGAAAAAACAACAGAAAAAACAACGGTGGATACCGGTAAACTCCTGGTGCCTGTTATATAATGTAACTGTTGTTTGTAGTAACGTACAAGTGCCACAAGATGGCAGTATGCCACAAGACAGCTCGGCCGGCGGAAGTCTCTGGTGCGTGCCGTCGTCGATTACCGTAATTATCGGTAATGCATTGCAGTAGCAAAAAACGGCTACCTAACGAACCCCAACAGAAGCAGATCAGAAAACAAGGAGGCTTCGTACTAAAATATGAGCAAATATACTTATCAAACAGAGGGAATTAGAAATAAAGGCCTGTCTCTAATATAAGCCTGCTTCCAATAAAGGCCTGGTACCCTCTGCAGTTGAGGTAAATAAAGGCCCAGGCCAATATTAGAGGAAATACGGTAGCTACGTTCACATTGTTTACATACAATCTAGTGAAATTGCTGAGATGCAGCGTGATTCAGAGTGTGTTCATGTAGTCCATAACATGTTAGAAATGCATGACGTTCATTTGGCATATTCGTGAAAGAGTGATAGGGTTGGTCATTTACTACGGATGTTGTAAACAAGCACAAGATGGTGCTTAAAAAGTCCCATTTGGTGGGTAGCTTATGACTTAGCAGTTGCCAAAGGCTTGACAGATACAATGCGCAACTTTTTTTTATATTAAAATAACAATAAATTAATAGGATATGTTCTACATCATCAGTCTGTTTCTCGCATTCACGTGCTTTACGGTAGGAAAATTGGAGAACGTTTCTTCAACTGTTTACACACATTGCCAGCCTTCTAGGCCAGTGGTTCTCAACTTTTTTCATATGAAGGACCCCTAATTTAGTCTACATTAGAGCCACGGACCCTCATTTGATGTGATTTTGTCCCTCGGACCCAAATCTGAGAATATTTTTATTGTTGGATATGATTTTGTCCAGAACTCCATGACTATCTGTATTGTAGGGAGAGAGATAGCAGAGAAACTATGATCAAAATAGTCAGTCTCCTACATTCTATAATTGTTCTTGTAAATGAAATAATGAAGTTTAACGATTCATAAATTTGCTGCGGACCCCCTGGGATGCCCTCAAGGACCCCTGGTGGTCCCCGGACCCCACGTTGAGAACCACTGTTCTAGGCTAACGATAGCAATCAAGCTAGCGATAGCCTAGCTGCAATCTCCGGCTATTTCAGGGAATTATTAATGTAAATACTACAGGAAATTCAATGCCATCACACTATAGTTATCAAGGACTATCCATGTCATTTAGATTTGTACTTGTGTTTAATTTTTGGCTTTACTGTATGAAATTTCTTAAGTTCACGTGCGACTCTGTGTTCTGTTCAGCCATGTTGGAAAGAGGGATTATGGCAAAACTCCCTAAAAAGGCCAATCCGTGCCGCATCTGCAATCCCGATTTGTTTGTGCACCATCCGACATAATAAGTTGTATGTGGCACTTCCTGGTTGGAAACTTGTTCAAACACCACTGGAATGCAGAGTAAGAATCATTTTTTTCATATCAGTTTTGAACTACGGTACATTTCTCCTGAAAATTGAAACCTTAGCTGAGAGAAAGAAATAATGATTGGTGTAAATGACCTTTAGTATGGCACAGCATACTTAAAGAATTTATTGGTGTTTTTTTTTGTTTATTCCTCTTATAAGCATTTTCTTAAGGTTATGTTATTATTTGGGCCGGTATTTTAGATATTAAGGTTGGGGCTTTTATTTTGAAGGAGTCTTTCCGGAAAGCGAAAAATCTGTATACAACAGTACCTTGATCGTCCAGTGTGTGCGCATGGCATAAGTGTGTCTGCCTAACGCCAAAAAATGCTGGCTATTTGTTTGTTTAGCACCTGGCTGATAAGGGCACAAGGTTTGTCATCATTTCGTTTCATGTGGTGTTTAATGTTTAGTCATGTTGTGGTGCTTTTTTGTAGTTTTGCTGAGTTTTATGCTAGTGTGTTAGGCTAGTAAGGCGGATATATTAGCTCAATTCAAGGCAATGCTGTCGGTCTTAAAGGGTATTTATCCCGGTAAAGTTTGTTTGCTAGTATAAAGAAATGCAGCATTTGTGTGTTTTGCAGTATCTGCAGTATATAAGGTTAAATCTGCATATGTGACATAAAAATGACAGTTTAAATATTTCATTTTAAGTTAAATATGCTTACATATAGCACTCAGTCAGAGGTTAATAACACATGATTTTAGTTTTGTTGAATATTGTAAGGCAATAAGCCTATAAACAGAATGTAAAAGGATGGTAATATCTTTATTTTGTATCTCCTTTCGTAGCTCTTACGGTGTGTTCAAGGTGTTGAAGGTTTTATGGAGCTACAGTGTTGTCTGTTTGCTAAAAAGTAAACACTTTGTGAACCATCAGTCGAAGAGTGAGACCATCATTCAGCTGGGGATGCTACAGTAAGAGCTTTACCTCATCAGTCCCACCAGGCTCCTGTCCAAGGATGACTGCAGAGGGACTTGATGTGATGGTCTAAGGTTGTGGCCCCCACTCACAAAATGGAAGCATCAGAAAACTTACCTCTAGACAGTAGAGACTCAGACCAGAAAATGGATGCCTGTAAGGACAGCGAAGAGGAGGAACTTCGCCGCTCTGGTCGCTTACGGAATCCCACGGGTAAGATGCTTGCATTTCAGAGAGAGGAGGCTCACAAAAAGGAGAAAAGGCTCAATCACCTTTATGAACAATGGAAGACCCAGGCACGTAAGGCTAGAGAGCAGCTAAAGTTGGACATTCCTGAGAGCCAGATTGCAGCTCTTGTAGACACACTAGAGAAAGGAAGGGACGATGTTACTAACATCTATGTGGAAATTAGAGATCACTTGACTCCATCCAGTGAGACAAGACGTCGCATTGATGCCTGTGAGGCAGTGACAAAGGACATTGTTAAGATTGCTTATGAAAGGATAGCAGGCGTTGATGGAGATTTTGATAGTGGCGCAGTAAAGCAACGTCTTCGTGAGCTGCTTAACAGAGATTATGCTCGCTCCATCTACGGATCCACAGTCGCACCTTCAAGTCGACACTCCAGTAACCATTCCAGCCAACACTCTGTGAGCTCCATTGTAGCAGCTAAAAGGGCAGACGCTGCAGCAGAGTTAGCAGCAAAGGAAGCAGAGTATGAAGTGTTATTAAAGGAGGAAAGACAAAAGGAAAGGATTCAACTCCTAGAGGAACAGCAGAGGAGGGAACTTGAAGCTCAGAAACGTGAGTTGGAAAGACTAAAGGCAGAAAAGGATATTAGAGCTGCACGAGCTAGATTTGTAACCTATAACCAGGAAGTAATGCAGGAAGCTAGTGTCTATTCTGCTGATTACAACACTAGGGAACAACAGCAAGTGTCTCCACAGCAACCTGTGTCTTCAGCTCTCATCCAGCAGCCCACTAATATCACAGTGACAGCATCACCTCCACGGGCAGATGTGACTTATCTGGCTCAAGCAGTCCAAGATAGCATAACTCTGAACAGGCTCCCAATCCCAGAACCATCTGTATTCACTGGTGACCCGATCCAGTTCATTGAGTGGAGGGCTTCATTTATATCTCTCATAGACAAAAAGAACATTTCTTCAGCTGACAAATTGCATTATTTGAGAAAATATGTAGGAGGTCCAGCTCGAAAGACACTTGATGGCATCTTTTATAGAAATGATGATGAAGCCTATAAAGATGCATGGAACTGTCTTGACCAAAGGTACGGTCAGCCCTTCATTATACAGAGAGCATTTAGAGAAAAACTGGCAAACTGGCCAAAGATCCAGCCAAAGGATGCTGAAGGACTGAGGACATTTGCTGATTTCCTACACTCATGTCATGAAGCCATGCCTCATGTTAAAGGTCTTGACATTTTGAATGACTGTGAAGAAAATCAGAAACTGGTTCAAAAGCTACCTGACTGGGTAGCATCACGGTGGAACCGAAAAGTCACTCAAGTCATGAAAGACAGGCAGGAGTTTCCTAGCTTCCAGGATTTTGTCGCCTTTATGTTAATGGAAGCAGAAATCGCCTGTAATCCTATAACTTCGTTCCACGCTCTCCACTCATCAGAGTCAAACTCAGAGAAACGTTATCTGAGAGAAAGGAAGCCTAAATCCAGTGTTCTCCATACACAGACAGTTACAGAGACTGAAACTAAAGGGCAGTTAAAAACGGATTTTAAGCCATCATGTATGCTCTGTCTAGACAGTAAACATCGCCTGCATTGCTGTCCTGAGTTCAAAAGGAAATCTCTGGATGAACGACGAAAATATGTCAAAGAAAAGAAACTCTGCTATGGTTGTTTGAAGCCGGGCCATAATGCAAAAGACTGCCGTCACCGACACTCATGTGACAGCTGTAAAGGAAGACATCCTACGTTTCTCCATGATGACAGCTACACTAAAACCATAACCATGTCAGTCTCAAATCAGAGCAGCACAAATGAAGCAGCAACCACATTGTCTCTCAGTGTGGAGACTGAGGAACCATCTGCTAACACCTCAATGATTGTGCCAGTGTGGGTCTCCTCTATCACCAATCCAGGTATGGAAAGGCTTGTTTATGCTCTGCTTGACACTCAAAGTGACACAATCTTCATTGACCAGGAAGTTAGCAATAGTTTACAAACCGAGACACATCCCGTAAGGCTGAAGCTAACTACGATGATTGGAAAGGATGCATTAATGCACAGTCAAAGGGTCTCAGGTCTCAGAGTAAGAGGTTACAACTCCACAATCCTCATTAATCTCCCTCCTGCCTACACCAAGGATTGCATACCAATGAATCGAACACACATTCCTACCTGTGCAACGGCAAAGCACTGGAATCATCTCACCACAATAGCAGATGAAATTCCACCACAGCTAGAGTGTGAAGTTGGTCTTTTAATAGGCTACAATTGCTCAAGGGTACTGGCACCACGGCAAGTAATCCTGGGAGGAGATAATGAACCCTATGCGGTTCGCACGGATCTAGGATGGAGTATTGTGGGTTGTTCATCACCACACCATGACTCACCAAGCGTCACCAATATGTGCCACAGAGTTGCTGTCAAAGAGCTCCCTCCAGTGACTCCAGCAGATGCAATTAGGGTTCTTGAGTCTGACTTTAAGGACACCAGTAAAGATGACAAGACTGTGTCTCAGGATGATATCCTCTTCCTGAATATGTTAAAGGTAGGAATTCAGAGGAACACTCATGGCCACTATGAGATGCCACTCCCCTTTAAAGAGAGACCCTACCTCCCTGACAATAAGCAACTAGCCATTGTCCGGCTCAGTCATCTTAAAAGAAAGCTGCTGAAAGATGAAAAGTACAAGGAACACTATGTGAAGTTTATGAATGAGGTCATTGAAAAGGGTGATGCAGAGGAAGTTCACGGCCAGGGGAAGGAAGGAGAGAAATGGTATATTCCCCACCACGGAGTCTACCACTCCAAAAAACCTGAGAAACTCCGTGTGGTTTTTGATTGCTCTGCTAAGTACAGGGGAACTAGCCTGAATGATCATCTTCTGTCAGGCCCAGACCTGCTGAACAATCTAAACGGTGTTCTCATCAGATTCAGGCAGCACCGTATCGCACTAATGTGTGACATTGAGAAGATGTTTCATCAGTTCCATGTATATGAAGCTGATAGAGACTATCTACGTTTCCTCTGGTGGAAAGATGGCAACTTCAGTGCGGAACCACAGGAATTCCGCATGAAGGTTCATCTCTTTGGTGCTGCGTCATCACCAGGATGCGCCAATTACGGACTGAAGCAACTTGCTAAGGACTATGAGAGCTTGTTTCCCCTTGGCTCACAGTTCATCATGAAAGACTTCTATGTTGACGACGGTGTTACTAGCATAGCAAGTGCGGATGACGCTATTCAGCTTGCAAAGGAAGTCCAGAAGCTCTGTGCTATGGGTGGTCTGAGACTACACAAGTTTGTGTGTAACAACAGATCAGTGCTGGAGAGCATACCGCCATCTGAGCGTGCTGCTGAAGCGAAGGCTCTAGACCTGGCCTTTAATGATTCAACTTTGGAAAGAGCCTTAGGAATCCATTGGCACATTGAATCTGACACTTTCAGATTTCGTGTCTGCCTGAAAGACCAGCCAGCAACACGACGTGGCATACTATCCACAGTTGCCTCCCTTTATGACCCACTGGGGTTTGTTGCCCCTTTCCTGCTCATTGGGAAAAAGGTGCTTCAGGAAATGTGTAGGCACGGCACAGGCTGGGATGACCCCCTTCCCAATGAACTGCGACCAGTCTGGGAACGTTGGAAGAACGATCTTGCAAATCTAGAGAAAATCACCATACCACGCTGCTATGTGCCCACTGGCTTTGGACAAATCTTGAGAAAGGAGCTACACCACTTCTCTGATGCAAGCACATATGGTTATGGCCAGTGTTCATACTTGAGACATGTGAATGAGGATGGAAGTGTACATTGTGCTCTGGTTATGGGAAAGTCCAGAGTAGCTCCGATTAAGGTCACGACTATCCCCAGGCTAGAGTTGACAGCTGCTGTTGTGTCAGTCGCAGCAAGCAACACCCTAAAAGCGGAGCTTGGTTTGGCAAATATCGACGAATACTTCTGGACTGACTCCAAAGTAGTTTTGGGGTACATTAACAACGAGGCACGTCGTTTTCACACGTTTGTGTCAAACCGGATACAGAAAATACATCTCAGCACAGCTGCTCAGCAGTGGAGACACGTCTCTACTAAGAATAACCCTGCAGACCTTGCCTCTAGAGGTTCAAGCGCAAGTGAGATTCTCACATCAAGCTGGTTCACAGGACCTCAGTTCTTATGGGAGAAGGAGATACCTCCAGCTGTGGATGTTATCGCAGAAATACAGATTGGAGATCCTGAAGTCAAAAAGATTCAGACACTAAATACACAGACATTGGAGCAAGTGAGTCTCTCAGATCGCTTGTCAAGGTTTTCTTCATGGTTGAAAGCAACTCAAGCTGTCGCTCGTCTCATCCGTCGTGCCAGGAGAGATAAATCAACAAATCACAGCAGTGTACAGGAACGAGAGGATGCACGGTGCATCATCATAAAAGACTTACAGAGACAAGTGTATCCGAAAGATATAAAGTTGCTCGGTAAGGTAGCTCAACTTCCTTCTCAGAGTAAACTGTATCAGATGGATGCCTTTCTTGATCAAGATGGACTCCTCAAGGTGGGAGGAAGACTGAAAAATGCATCTCTCCCTACTTCACTGAAGCATCCAGTGATTATACCAAAGGATCATCCCATTACCAGGACAATAATCGCTCATTATCATGAGAAGGTTCGACATCAAGGAAAAGGCCTGACCATTAATGAGATCAGATCAAATGGATACTGGATTCCTGGAATCAACAGAGCTGTGGCAGCATATCTGCATCAATGTGTTACATGTCGGAAACTCAGGAGATTCACAGAAGAACAGCGGATGGCAGATCTGCCGTCAGAGCGTGTAGATCCATCACCACCATTCACCTATTGTGGAATGGACTGTTTCGGCCCGTTTCTCACCAAACAAGGACGCAAAGTGCAAAAGCGATACGGTCTCCTTTTCACATGCCTTTGCTGTCGAGCCGTCCACATTGAAATGTTGGATGACATGTCAACAGATGCCTTCATTAACGGCCTTCGTTGTTTCATTGCCATAAGAGGAGCGGTACGTCACATAAGATGTGATCAAGGAACTAATTTCGTTGGAGCTAAAAATGAACTAAATGAAGCTCTTAAGCAAGTGGATGCTGATCGTCTGACCACGTTTTTGACTGAGAAGCAGTGTGACTTCAGCATGAACGCTCCCCATTCAAGCCATGTGGGAGGCGTATGGGAGAGGCAAATTAGAACGGTGAGGAATGTTCTTCGTTCTACTCTTTCACTCTCATCAGGCAGGCTGGACGACGCCTCTCTGCGGACATTCTTCTACGAGGCTATGGCTATTGTGAACAGTCGTCCGCTGACAGTTGACAACCTGAATGATCCAGATAGTCCAGAGCCACTAACGCCTAATCACCTGCTCACCATGAAACCCATCGTAGCCTTACCACCTCCTGGCAGATTCATCAGAGAAGACATGTATGCTCGTAAGAGGTGGCGTCATGTTCAGTATCTTGCAGAGCAATTCTGGAGTCGTTGGAGAAGAGAGTACCTCTTTAATATTGCCACCAGACAACGCTGGCATACTCCAAGAAGAAACCTCAAAGTTGGTGACATCGTCATGGAGAAGGCGGATGATCTGCCTCGGAACGAGTGGAAGTTGGCCAAAGTTGTAGAGACAAAGACTGATAAAGATGGACTTGTGAGAAGAGTAAGGATTCGCATCGGAGACCAGAAGATGGGAAAGGAGGGACAGCGTTCTGGCAAGCCGTCCATTGTCGAACGACCAGTGCAGAAGCTGATCTTGCTCCTAGAGATTGTTTAATCACTCTCTGCACTCCACAACCATATCCTTTACAGTATTAAGAGTTGTATTTATGGACATTCTTATAGACTCAAGCCTTCAGAATTAAAGGTCATATTGAGTTTAGAAATCATTTGCGCTTTACATTCCATATTGTTATGAAAATCACTCATGATTTGGTGGGAGTGTAAATGACCTTTAGTATGGCACAGCATACTTAAAGAATTTATTGGTGTTTTTTTTTGTTTATTCCTCTTATAAGCATTTTCTTAAGGTTATGTTATTATTTGGGCCGGTATTTTAGATATTAAGGTTGGGGCTTTTATTTTGAAGGAGTCTTTCCGGAAAGCGAAAAATCTGTATACAACAGTACCTTGATCGTCCAGTGTGTGCGCATGGCATAAGTGTGTCTGCCTAACGCCAAAAAATGCTGGCTATTTGTTTGTTTAGCACCTGGCTGATAAGGGCACAAGGTTTGTCATCATTTCGTTTCATGTGGTGTTTAATGTTTAGTCATGTTGTGGTGCTTTTTTGTAGTTTTGCTGAGTTTTATGCTAGTGTGTTAGGCTAGTAAGGCGGATATATTAGCTCAATTCAAGGCAATGCTGTCGGTCTTAAAGGGTATTTATCCCGGTAAAGTTTGTTTGCTAGTATAAAGAAATGCAGCATTTG
This sequence comes from Centroberyx affinis, assembly GCF_046629955.1. Taxonomy (NCBI): domain Eukaryota; kingdom Metazoa; phylum Chordata; class Actinopteri; order Beryciformes; family Berycidae; genus Centroberyx; species Centroberyx affinis. Next base: position 48,682 of record NW_027279985.1, read on the forward strand.
TGTGTTTTGCAGTATCTGCAGTATATAAGGTTAAATCTGCATATGTGACATAAAAATGACAGTTTAAATATTTCATTTTAAGTTAAATATGCTTACATATAGCACTCAGTCAGAGGTTAATAACACATGATTTTAGTTTTGTTGAATATTGTAAGGCAATAAGCCTATAAACAGAATGTAAAAGGATGGTAATATCTTTATTTTGTATCTCCTTTCGTAGCTCTTACGGTGTGTTCAAGGTGTTGAAGGTTTTATGGAGCTACAGTGTTGTCTGTTTGCTAAAAAGTAAACACTTTGTGAACCATCAGTCGAAGAGTGAGACCATCATTCAGCTGGGGATGCTACAATTGGTGATAATATTTAATAGTGCAGACATGGTACAATGTGCTATTTTCCAAAGAAAAGGTAAGATTCATTGTTCACTGAAATAAGAATGGATTTTTTTAAAGATCTTCAGAAGGAATTCAAATGAAAGAGCACTAAGCTGATAGATCCCCTGATACACAATGGCTTTTCATTACGTGGCGGGCACTCCTGCAACAAGTGAGAGCGGTGCAATACAACAGACCACTTTCTCTTGATCAGATGGCTGATGGAGACAGTCCTCTGTTCTCTTGATCAATACATATGCCTGATGATGGAGCAAGCTATTTCTCAGAAAAAACATCCTCAAACCTCCACTTGAGGCTAAATGGAGGGTGGAGTGGAAATAGGGAGACAGCAGCAGGTTGCTTTGTCTGATTATAAGGGCAGCCATGAACATTTCCAAAAGGTCAGGATCTGTCTCTATGAGGGAGTCTTTCAGTTCAATTTCCTTGAGGGAAAGTCTTTGTTGACATCCTGGTCTCTGGGTGTAATAAAGAGAGAGAGAGAGATTGAGGACACTGAACGTTTACATAGACAGCAATAATCCGAGTATTGGCCTTATTCTAAATAAGACAGTATGGCTGTTTGTATGGGCTGCCTATAGAACTATTCCATTCATCTAGTATAATGTCTTAAGGATTACTTTTCAACCCAAGTAATTTATTTATTTTTTATTATTATTATTGTTTATTTATTTTATTTACTTATTTATTTATTAGTACTATTTTATTTTATTTTATTTGTTTATTCATTTATTTTTTGTTTTGTCCCTTTTAGTCCTTGTCATTTTTTTTACTTACCACTAGTTTGTTGTTCCCATATTGGCTTTTTTTTGCACATCTATTAAGTCATATAAGATCCGTGGCATATGTATGTGTGCTAAATGTTGATGTGTCCTACATGTATGCAACTTAAGAAGTAGCCTGTGTATGAGCTTTGACTTATCTCTTTATTTTCACATCTCTTATCTATCATTCTGTAATTGTTATATTAATACTAGTCAATTTTACCAATGGCTATTTGGTCCTATGTATGCCCTGTAAGCTACTTGAATTTAGGTTGGTTTATTACCTCCGCCAAGGAGGTTATGTTTTCGGTGCCGTTTGTTTGTTTGTTTGTCTGTTTGTCTGTTAGCAGGATTACGGAAAAACTACTGGCCCGATTTTCATGAAACTTTGTGGAAGGGTGTAGCATGGGCCAAGGAAGAACCCATTAAATTTTGGAGCAGATCCGGATCCGACTCACGAACAAGCAACAATAGCACGAACCTTGGCGGAGGTCTGCGCTCTCCGAGTGCCCTTCTAGTTATTATTATTATTAACATTTTTTTTTCAATGTAGACCCAAGGACTGTTTGGGGTTGGTGGGGGGTGATGTTCTATATGCTTGAGGGGGAGGGAGGGAGGGAGGGAGGGAGTGGGGGTAAGGGCGATGGGGATTCTACTGTCAATGTAATTGTATTAAAATCAATAAAATTGTATTGGAAAAAAAAAAGAACTATTCCATTCATTCCTGTTTACATGCTACGGAGCAAAGTCCGATGAATGGGACAATCACTGGAGCACACGGACAGTTTAAGCCTTTATTGAAGGTGCAAATAAACGACGCCCACAGCACATTCTCAGCCTCACCCCAAAAATGTTGGGACTTCTTTTTTTCTGGTGTCAGTCTTTCCTCTGTAAACAAGTTCCCAACTGCTAGAAGACATAGCATGCGTCGTCAAGCAGTTGGATCGCCGCTTGTGTCGCAAAACGCCGCGAATACTCCAATACTCATCGTTGGATTATGGCAGGGATTCTCAACCTTTTTCATATAAAGGTCTAATTTAGTCCACATTAGGCCCACGGACCCCCATTTGATGAGATTTCGTCTCTCACACCCAAATCCAAAAACCTGACTGAGAAGAATAACTGCTACTTTGGCTGGAAAGGTTTTGCTCATGTTTCTGCACGCCTGACTTTCAGGCTTTCAGCAGCAACAGAAGAAAGTGAGCAGTCTGGCCCAAAGCAGGATACACATATAATAATAATAATATTGATAATAATAATGATAATAATAATAATAATAATAATAATAATATTTATTTATATAGCACTTTTCTTAACAATGTTACAAAGTGCTTAACAAAAGGATAAAATACAATGCAACAATAATAATACAATATAAGTGAGTAAAATGAAATAAAAAATAATAATAATAATAAAAAAAATAATAATATAATTCACACAGCGATAAAAGCTCATATTCCAAGCTCATATCGTGAGCTTGGAATATGAGGTTCTATCTGACTTTTTTTTTTATGTTGTGTTATTTAAAAAAGAATACAAAAAGAATCTTTTGGGGTTGAATATTTGAAAAGATAGAAAGTTCTATCTCAAAAAGTACAGCTTGATTGATTGATTGTATTTCCCATCCAATCACAATCTTCAATGTTTCAGTAAGGACCAATCAAAATCTACCTAGCCACATCCTGTCAGAAGCTAGCTGAAATGGCACGCAAGCCAGAAAACAGGACAGTTTTTAGAGTTAACTTTTTCACCATAATAATAAAGGGTTGGGTAAGGGTAAGGTTGGATTTTAGGCTTAAAGGTCCCATATCTTCACTTTCCAGTGTTTTATTTTATGGCTTGAGGTCCATTAAAAGCTGTTTGTGTGGTGTCATGTACCAAAAACAATAAATTTATACATTTTTCTTTAAGGATCATTAATATTAATGACCCCTCTGTTCCGATTGGCTAACCGTTTCAAGAGTGAAACGTGAGACACCGCGGCCCGGCAGCTACAGGTAGGGAAAACTCCGGTAATAAACAATGACAGCTGCTCAACCGCTTTGAAAAAAACACTTTGTTGGTCTATTATTTCTTACAAAAATGAGCGAACCTTTGTGACGCCACAAAGTTACGGAAGTCCAAACGGCTCGTTTAGAGGCTCGCTTTTCCATAGGTGTCATTTACACTGGGAACACTAGGGACATGTCCCCACCACTTTTTGAAGTGGCAGATTTTGTCCCCATCACTTTTTAAAAGCATAATTTGTTAAAAATGTTCTGAAGAATAGCTTGCACCAAGAAATGTTGACTAACAAATGAGAACGCTTTGAGAATTATTTGCACAATAAGAAAACATACAATGCAATGTAAATATAGAAGAAACAAGTGTGCATTGTCCAAAAAAAGCTAAACATAAGCTAAAAAAATTAAAAAAAAAAAACCCTAGCCCACTGATTCTAAAATGACCCAAAAACGTGCATGCGCCGATCAGTAACTTTAACAAATTCTTGACTTGTGTTGCAGCTGTGGATGTGATGCATATGTATGACTGTACTTGAGCGGTCGACGTTGTTGTGCGTTTTATGTTGAGTATTTTCGTATTGTCGACTCTGTAGTAGCCTAGGCTATGCCCTTTTGATGCGCCATTATGCAATTTTTTTGGTAACACTTTATAATAACCATCATTAATAAATGGTAAATTGATAGTTAATTAAACTTTAGTTAATAGTTATTTTACTGTTAACAAACAATGAAATGATCATTAATAATGTTTACTAATTATTAGTAATGCTATAATTTATGTTATTTTATCATTAGTTTGTGTAATATAAAATAATTTGTTTATAAATGATATATTGTATCATAGCTGATAAGAGACGGTAAAAAGGGTAAAAAGCTATGATACAATATATCATTTATAAACAAATTATTTTATATTATTATTACAAACGAATGATAAAATAACATAAATTATAGCATTACTAATAATTAGTAAACATTATTAATGATCATTTCATTGTTTGTTAACAGTAAAATAACTATTAACTAAAGTTTAATTAACTATCAATTTACCATTTATTAATGATGGTTATTATAAAGTGTTACCATTTTTTTCTCACCGTAATTATCTACTCTGACCTCATACCGATCCCCCCATTACAATGCCTAAAATCGCATATGTTGAAGACTGTTTAAAAAATGTTTTTTCATCTGAGCCCTTATGTCCCCACCACTTTTCAACACAAAGTGACGCCCTTGCGCTTTTCTAATATGGATTGTGTGGATTTAGTTGGCGACCGTGCGTTTTTATACTTTCACCATGTTTAGATAGACCATCCAACTCCTTTATCATCACAGAGGCAAGGGGAACCCTGTTTTACTAATTTAGTCCACATTAGGGCAACGGACCCCCATTTGATGAGATTTTGTCTCTCGGATCCAAATCTGAGAATATTTTTATTGTCAGATATGATTTTGTCCAGAATTCCATGACTATCTGTATTGTAGGCAGAGAGATAACAGTGAAACTATGATCAAAACAGTCATTCTTCTACATTCTCTAATTGTGTTAACTTATTGTAAATGAAATAATGCTGAGGTTTAACAGTTCATCAATTTTCTGGGGACCCCCTGAAACCCCCTCAAGGACCCCTGGTGGTCCCCGGACCCCACGTTGAGAACCACTGGGCTAGAATAATCATTATTGCTACCCTCTTTATCTAGGTCTACTTATGAATCTATAGTATGTGGATGTAATATCAACTAACACCTGTCCAGTGGTTACCATCCCAGTTTATGTACCAAAACTCTTGTGACACACTGCGTTAGCCCATTGGATGTTGACTAAATATTCCTAGCAGAGTAAAGTGTGTAGTTCCAAAGATGGATGTAACCAAAATGTGTAGTTTATATAGTGAATTAGTATTTTTAATGACAGGTTGAGAGCAGCAGAAACTCAGAGCAGCAGAGAGGAATGAGACAGATGAACTGAGGAGAACAGCTACGGAAAAGGAATTTAAAAAAAAAAGAAGGGAGAAATAGAGACAAGAGGGAGATGAAAGACCAGAGGAGGGTGTCTAATCATCCTCATGAAATTCTGGAATATGCAAACAACAGCCGACAAGGAGTACTCCAAAAATCTGTGCAGAAAATTTGATTAACAAGTAACAGCAGCAAAACATACTATGACGTGCTGGTCAATATAATAGACCTACTGAATTGATACAGATGCTGTGATATGTTTTAAAAGAAAAAGAAAAAAAGAAAGAAGAAAGTGTGTTATTTGAGTTTTTAAAGTGAAATATGTTTATGAAGTGAAATTTCTTGGAAACTGGCATTAATATGATGACTGGGGCTCATGATGGAACTTAAAGTTTTGGGTTTCAAGTAGTATACATTTAATTCAAATATAAAATACAAAACTGATTTCATTTGCTGCAATAGTCTTTTTATGCTCCAAAGCTGAAATTAAATCTTCTAAATCATATTCGTCCAGTTTCCCATTGAAACTTAACTCATTGTAAACAGTCAGATAGAACCTTATAGAACCATACGTAGATTGACTTTACAGAATTGTAAGGGTCTATCTCTGTGCCCTCTTAAAAAAAAAAATCAAATTTCTAATCATCCTAGGATTTTGATATTTTGCTTCAAAGTGCCATATGGGGCTGCAGGCCTTGTTGTGCTATAAATATAAATTTAATGACATTACATAACAGTTTTGGCAGCAGGGATGCTAAAACTTTGATGCTCAATATTTCAGAGCTGTACTCTGTGCGGATAGAACCTGATAAAGCTCACAATTTTGTTATTCCTATGATCTTAGACTGTTCGGTCAAGATTTGTATACAGAAGCAAGTCTCTATGTGACCAAACAAAACCTTTTGAAGCTGTTCCATTAATAATAAATGAAATTGACTTTCTAACAGAAATCTTTAGGGGTTATGGGTACATTTTCTGCTTCATACACTTCTCTGAGATAAAGCTTGAGAAATACTCGGCAGAGTCAATTATATCAGCTTCATATGAAATACATAATCAATGAAGCAGCTCCAGAAGGTGTCTCTTGATAATATCCAAGAAATGGGCAGTTTGATTCAAGGCTCAACAGATTGCAGCATTAGTTGACATCCAAGTTTTTTCAGTCACATATGAATTCTGTGTTGATTCACAGCTAAACTTGTGCACAGAACTAATGACTACAGATGGTCTGGAGCAGGTTCAGCACTGGCTGATTTGTCCTGTGCTAGACATAAGATGTATTTAGTAGGGTTTGACCAATATAGGTTTTTGAAGGCTGATGCCAATACTATCAACATATACTGAATATGTGCAATATTCACTATATTTTCGATTTGACCATTTTTATGTCCGAAGATTTGTTTTCAGTGTGTTCCCCCCAGAATTTTATTCTTGTCAGGAAAAGCCTCTGAAACAGCATTTAAACCATCATTGGATGCTAAAACTCTCCATTGAAGCCCAGACTGATAAAATTCTTTTTGGGTTAGCAGCTCTTTAAAATAATTCAAATCTTTCTGTCAACACAACTGCCAATGATTTACCTCAGCTGCTCGATGCTGGGAAAACCCCCAAAATGAACCGATTTTGTCGATGAAAAGAATGCCTTTGACGTCCAAAAGCGTAGTGTGGCATGAGATGTTACCACTTATATAATATAATAATAATAATGATAATAATAATAATAATAATAACTTTATTTGTATAGCACTTTTCTAAAAGCAAAGTTTACAAAGTGCTTTACATACAACAAAAAAACCCCAAAAAACAATGATGCAGAATTTACCACAATCAAATAAATAAAACAGTTGAATAATAAACATAAATAAATTAAAAAAAATGGAATGAAAGGTAATACAGGGGATAAATGGATACAACTAGAAAACGAACAGATATGCAACTAAACACAGATGCAAACAGATAAAAGTGAACGTGAAGAAAAAACACAATTACAAAATAAATGATAAAAAGGAGTTCAAAAGCTTAAAAGTTTAAAAGTTTGGAGCCCCTGAGAAAACTCCACACCCCCGAAAGGAACCAATGACTCCAGCCGCCAAGTCAGCACCAACCAATCAAAAAAGGCACAGCCACTGAATCTATTTTACACCAGAAAGACTCCATACGATAAATTATTCAATTTCAGATCTTTGCCCTAGATGTAAATCAGAGACAGGCAACCTTATTCACATGTTCTGGGAATGTAACAAATTAAAACATTACTGGGGTTCAATATGGGATTCTCTTAAAGAGATTACTGGGTTTGAGATCCCCTGTTCACCTAAATTATCCTTACTAGACGACATCCCTCTTGACAAAAGAAACAAGGTGCGATTTATCAAAACTGGCCATGATTGCTGGTAATAAATGTATTGTTTTGTTATGGAAAAGTGCAGACCCTCCCCCTGTCTCCATGTGGCTTAAAGAATTTTCCTCGTACATTTTAAATACTATCTGCTTAGTGTCTGGGCCCCTATTCTCAAGCTTCAGACAGTTTATCAGGGTGTCCCATTTCACATATCTCCATTATGTCTCATATGATTGTACTTGTATTTTAACTGATTTGTGAAAAAACTGAACTGAACGGAACTAAACTGAACTGAATTTGACCACACTGTTTTTTTTTCCCTCTTTTGGCTGGTTTGTTTGTTCTGTTGATTTTGGTATAAAGAAATGTTAAAGCATCCTCATCAGAAAGCGTAGTGCACTTAACCTGCATCCTAGAATAAATCACTCCCATAACTGTTTGTTTTCTTTGTTTTTTTTTTCAAATTTCATTTGAGTTCATAAACAAACATGAAGCTTGTTACAAAGCGTCGGCTTGTAATTATGGTTTATTCAGGAGATGATTTCATGAAAACTCACAATATTATTGATGAGGAAAGACCAAACTCTAGACAGGCTACACATTCAAGGCTATGGCTAAGTATTCATTATTCTGAAAACTACATGTTAAATTCTGTTTAGTAGCAGTAATAGAAAGAACACTCACAGTGGAAATCACACTACACTCAGCAAATCTTAAATTGGGTTAAAATTTCAAAGGTCACTCTTTTCTTGCCACTTCTTCCCTTTCTTCTCAGGACGTTTTCCCTCCTTGTGGAAGACTTTTCCATCAGGTTGCTCTCGCCACTTCAGGACCACTCCAGTCACCCCTTTGTCCTTCAGTCTGTCCTGGAGCTGCAGGACACATACAGTATCTAATTCTAAACATTCACTCAACCACACTCATGAAAGGAATTATTTGTCTCATGTAGGTGTCACACTCTCTTCTCATGGGTTATGTTAAACTCTGACGCTGGTTTAATTTCATATTCCTTCAGGATAAAGAAGACCATAAAGGAAAGATCCACCCTCGGACACTCTCATACTGTCAGCAGATATCAACAATTTGTGATGCTCTATGCATTATTACAGAGTTATTTTGTGATGAAGTGTTGCAAATTCCTTTTTGGGTGTACCCACTTTATCTCAACCTTATGGAAGCCCATTCCCGCCACTCAATAAAATAATAAAAGAATAAATTCTGACTTTTTTATCTCACAATTCTGACTTTTTTCCTCACAATTCTGACTTTATTTCTTCCACTTCTGATTTTATATCTCAGAATTCAGACTTAGTTTTTTTTTTTGCCAAGAAAAAAAAAAGTCAGTATTCCAAGATATAAACTCTGAATTTTGAGAAATAAAGTCAGAAGTGGAAGATATAAAGTCAGAATTGTGAGAAAAAAAAGTCAGAATTGTGAGATATAAAGTCAGAATTGCGAGAAAGAAACTCATTTTCATTTTTTATTTTATTGAGTGGCAGGAATTCCATACAATCTGCCTCATCTACTTCTACTTCACTTAGTGATTTCCTACGTTTCCCAGAATGCCTTTCAGCAACCCCCAGAGAAGAGAAGTGATCTTGTTGCTGTCAGTCATGAAGAAATCAATATCTCTGCCTCTTGTACAATGGATTTCTCCCAGTTTAAGGGAGTGGTTAAGCATTTTAGGGTGGATTTTCCCCTTAATTGTATGCTATGGTGCTTTTGGAACACCCAACATGCATTAGGTCCCATGTGAGAAGACTTGCCTTTTGTAAGATGTTTGCCTTCACAGCAGGGTCATTCAGATCCACAGAGGAGTCCTCCGGCTTCATCTTCAGCTTAAATACCTGCTTCTTCATTTGCACTTATAGGGACAAAGATAGAAGGAGAAGATAAACAAAATATGAGCTTGCTGTGGTGTTGCGAGTCTTTTAAATGTAAATGCTGTCTAAAGCATGTACACATCATTTTGTGCAATCGTTTTACACATGAAGAGTTAGATGTTTGGAAATTAATCCAAACCTACCATCAAACTTAAAGAAATGCCCCAGTTCAGATTTGGGCTTGGTTTAAGCTAGACTTCATAATCATCTTCATGGGAACAGAAAACGTGCTTTACTATCTTCTTACCTTTATAACAGATGAATGGATGATTTAAGGTGCAATTGTCATCCCACCATCCCCCATCGTATCCAGTGATCACACAGAACTCATGACCCATATAATTATCAGGTTGGCTGCTACTGCTGGTCTCCCAGTTCCTGTAGTCAGCCCCACCCTCTGGGTAGTAAGACACATCTGAAAAAGACCACCTCCAATCAATTACATCACGCAGGCCAATCCAGACATACGAAACGTCATTGAAAGGTTGAACTGTATTAATGAGTTGGTTCATTTCTTCCATATTTTCTATGGTGGCCAGGTCTGTGTAATTCTCTCTGCAGTAGCTCTGGGCTTCGGTCCAGGTCTTTGGTTCAGCAACATAGTGGTACTGACGAGGAAGGCATGTGGAGAAGGTGTGCCACCCTGTGAGGACAAAGTCTGTATGAGTGCTGTGAGGCTGTAGAGCTAGGTTTGCATCCACACTCTAAAGTCTGTGTGTATTGTTTTACAATAACACTATACACTGTTGTGTATAATATTGTAGCAGTATTATACAATAATATTCACAATTTGACCTTATCAAAGATTTCACTAACCTGAGAGAAAGAAGATACCCAACACGACCTTTTCCTTCATGATGCTGGATGAGTGAACAGTTCCTCTGCGCTCTGTGCTCAGTGTGCTGTTGTACACTTGGAAGCATCTTCTACCTGTATTATTGCTGCCAATAGGCAAATCAAGGGATATTTTTACACCTGCTGCTTCTCCTCTGATAGACAACAAAGATCATATGTCTATGGCATTCTATTGCACGCTTTATGCAAAATACACAGTAATGATTGACTTTGTGAATATGCTTTTGTTCTGATGTGAAGTTTTCCAGAGCCACACCTTTGTCATGAGCAGTGACGCATCAATTTGGAATGAATCTTCCATCCAGCTGAAACATGACTTAGTGTATTAATGTAAAGAAAATATTATCTTATCCATAAAACTTCATAAGTTGACTTTCCCTAGTAGAGGTTGTGTGATGATTGTGTTTTGAGATCCAACACCAAGAGGACGATGGAGTCATCTCACATAAGCTTATCAATCATCAGTCAGTAGCTCAGAGAATAAGCTTTTACACAGTTCAAGATGAACTGTTACACAGACTCCTGGGGATTGTGGGTCAAATCCTTAAAGGATAAGTTGGGCGATTTTGGACCTATATATAATTTGTCTCTTACAGTGTCATGAAAAAGTTTGTGCACCCGTTGAGTTGCACAATTTGTTGGGCTACAAAATGAAATTATTTTAATTTTTTTGTCTGAGACCAATAGAATGTTCTCTATTACATTAAAATAATGAGAAAATTCCCTTTGGTATGAAAGGGGCTGTACAGTTTCATTCCATATGTGATGACAAAGGAAATTTGTTTATCAGCTGTGCATGTGTAATGTTTAGTGTTATAGGGCCACACATTTCTTGTTTAGGGCCACCAAAACCCTGGGGCCAGCCCTGCACTTACTTTTGCACACGCTATTTCACTTTTATATCAAGTTTTGTTCTGAGTGAATGTTTTATTTTCAGTGAAAGTTTTCCTTGTTTAACCATGACCAAAATGTTAGTTCTGACCTTAACCAAAGTTGTTTAGTTGCCTAAACTTAACCATTGACCATTAGTTAACCTTTACATGTGACGTACAGGTGAAATTGCCGTGTCCAATTCATGGTATTGTCACATAATCCATTTTTGGTGGAGGAACATAAGTGTGACAAGTAGTACGTGACAGATAGGAATAATTCATTTTCAGACAAAAGTATTACATTTGAAAAAACAAATTTCATTCTTTTCTTATTAGAGTTATTACAGTATTCTATTTTCAGCACATGTAATTTCATTCTTGGTTTCAGATGTATATTAGAACTGGTCACTGTTAAGACTGCAGCCAGTGACACAAAGAGGAATGCAGATCAGTGGTGCAGATCTTGTTTGTTTAGGGTTAATTGTTCGCCGATCTGTTGGTAATGTCTCGGGGCTCCAGTAGGGGCATCGCGCTCCTCTCCCTCACTTAATACAGACGAGTGAAGGCGAGAGCTGCGTGTCGTCTCTTCATCCTTCTCCCGTTACTATTCCCCTATTTAAGGTAATTACTGTCCACAAAGCACTATAAATGTATGAGCACACGTTAGTAATAGTTTTTCTCATGGTCCGCTGTAGAGTCCGACTGTTTACCTTGTTGGTATTTAAGTTAGTTACTGTTACATTCATATATTTGTGCTGGTAAGCTGGTAAGCTGGTAAAGTGTTTATATTATCTCTGTAAGAGCCTAGTTCCTATGGCAGCAAAAATAGATAAGTTTAAAAGTAAAAAATATATCATATAATTCAGATTTCATGTTGTAACTTAGGTAAAAAGATAATTTGAATAATTTAGATCAAGTTAAAAAGATACTCTGATACCTGAGACTGAGTGTGTTCATGCTTGAAAAATGTATGGAAAAATGGTTTTTGTTTGCATTGTTTAAAATGTAACTTAATACAGACAAGTGAAGGTGAGAGCTGCGTGTCTCTTTATCCCTCTCCCGTTACTATTCCCCTCTTTAAAGGCATAACATAAGCTTCACATTATTCCTGTCCACAACATGTAATCTAAGTTTGTTTGAGACTGTTGGTGGCAGATAGGGATAAATTAAATACTTTTCTTCTGAGTTGCTTATAGGAGTAAGTATGTGTTCTCTGCAAGCAGTGCCCATGTTAAGTATATTTATACAGTGTATTTTATGTGTGTCTGCCTACTGTACATGTTGATGTAAATGCCTATAGGAACCAGTCACAGTGATGTAGGACAATGTTTGTGTATATACTGTACAGATGGATGTACAATGTACATGTCAATGTAACTTGTAATCAGTGTCTTCACCAACATTAAACTGCATACTGGTTTCCTACCACACTGTTTCAACAATACCATGCATCCCTCATTAGGGAGCTTTCTCTATTCATGAGCTTATCAATGACAGTAATGACATGAAACATCTTAAGATGGGCGGTGGGGAGTTGACTGCTATTTAGTTTTTCCATTGCTACAGAAATGGATCAGGCATAATATTGTTTTGTCTGCCCCTATGCAGGAATATGAAACTCAAGAGATGCAAATGTACGTATTGATGCCTGCACGAAACAGTCATAAAACATATTTGAATAGCAAGCACATAAAAATAGAACAAGAGCAAGAGGACTATGCAAGCAAATAGCCCCTGTCATCACCCGCTGGAAGCTCAAACTGTGAAGTGCCTTCAGCTTCAATACTAATCCACTGAGGCTGGCAGTTCTGGTCCAGGGATCCTTGAGGGGGTTCCAGGGGGTCCCCAGCAAGTCTCCCTGTTATCTCTCTACCTACAATACAGATAGTCATGGAATTCTGGACAAAATCATATCTAACAATAAAAAATATTCTCAGATTTGGGTCCGAGAGACAAAATCTCATCACATGGGAGTCTGTGGCCCTAATGTGGACTAAATTCGGGGTCCTTGATATGAAAGAGGTTGAGAATCACTGAGCTAGCTGACAAATTACACTTCTCTCCAGTAAGTTAGAGACAGTAACAAAACTCTTGTAGGGAGGTCCAGGGGCTGGAGAACATTTCTGGATTCTCGATTTCTAAACAGCAATCTCAGAGACTGCATAACCTAGAAATATGCTATACAGCAGAAACATAAAATCAAATTTGTTTTATGAGGCATACTATTTCAAGTTGGGTCAGAGATGTTTACAATCTTGATCTTAAGGTTATGGTGAAGACAAAGTACAGTCAATTGAACTGACTGCTAATAATCCAAGTTATGCTATTGGGTAGTTTCTACTCATCAATAATGTATTGAAAATAAAGTCTGAATAGCAGTTAATTTGCCTTCTAACAGCATGCATACATGCTTGATAATCTTATTTCACAGGGGAATACTGAATTGTTCTTGGTAGAAAGGACAAGGTGGGTTTTGATCAGCGTAGTCCAATGTAGTTCCAAATGTTGACTACAGGAGTCCCTGTTTCTGCAAAGCCTCCTACCAAGGACTTAATGGTAAATTTTTTAGTACGTTTTGCTGTATGATTTTATGCTTCTTGATGTTTCGTCTCGTAGTCTGAAGGTAACACAAACATATCTTGTGTTCATTCACATTTCATTTCAGCTCTCACCAGTGTTCTCATGCATTTTCAATCAGTCCATTTCTGAATGCCGTGCGCCACCTTGTTCCAAAGCAGCCACCATTGTCCCAGTTCCAAAGAAGGACAGAATGACGTGCCTGAATGACTACAGACCCGTTGCTCTGACATCTGTAGCCATGAAGTGCTTCGAAAGACTCATCCTGTTCTTCCTCAAACCAATCACAGACCCCCTTCTGGACCGCTCTGTGGACGATGCTGTTAACCTCAGCCTCCACCATATACTACAGCACCTGGACCCGCCCAACACCTATGTCAGGGCTCTGTTTGTGGACTTCAGTTCAGCCTTTAACATTATCTTCCCCGACTGTCTGCACACCGAGCTGCTACAGCTGCAGGTACCCGGCCCCGGCCCCACAGCTGGCGGCATGGTGTACAGAAAACAACCTGGAGCTCAATGTCAACAAGATGGTGGAGATGGTCATGGACTTCCGGAAACACCCACCCTCACATCCCCCATTACTCATTAATAATGCAGTTGCAAAGGTGGTGGAGTCTGTTAAGTTTCTGGGCACCACCATCACCAGCGACCTGAAATGGGAGACACACTCATCTAGTGTCATCAAGCGAGCTCACCAGAGGATGTTCTTCCTCAGACTGCTCCAGCAGATGAACATCTCCTCGAAAGTCCGCACCCAGTTCTGCAGAGCCACCATCGAGAGTGTCCTCTCCTCCTCCATCACTGTGCGGTACCCCGCATCCTCTGCCCACACCAAACACAGACTGGAACGCATCACAGGCCAGGAACAGGTGCCTGTGAGTGTTCTGCACAAAGCTAGAGCCAGGAAGAGGGCTAGTAGGATAGTGGTGGACCCATCACACCCGGCACACTGCCTCATCAGAAGACTTCCATCCGGCCGCAGGTTCTGCTCCATCAGGACCAGGACCACCAGACACCTGAAGAGTTTTTTCCCTAAGGCCATCACTCTCCTCAACAACCCATCCTAGCTCCCATCAACTCACCACATATCGTCACCAATGCTATTTTCGTGTTTTACTGCGCTGTATCACCTAGTCAAATTCCTGTGTACATTGTACATTTGGCGAATGAAGAGATTCTCATTCTGACTGCAGAGAGATTGGCAATTACTGATCGCATAGAATGGATCTGACATGACCAGCAAGTCTGGGAGAGCTGAACTAAAGCAAGGTGTATTCCTGAGGCTGTCTGCATGGTGACAAATTTCACCGAAAATGGCGGGGAAGTCTTAATACGGGTGCAATTTTGGTGTCCAAAAGGTTCACACGCTTGCACCTCCGCCTCCTCAGACCACCTCTTAGCGCAGATGGAGCCGCTCTGTGCTATTTTTGTGGCTTTAGTCGGCGAAGGCGTACATGCTCGAAAATCACATAAACCCCTTTTATGTATGTTATGCTTGCCTGTTTCACTTTGATATAAATGCTAACACCAATGCTAACACCAATGCTAGGTTTGCAAAGGCTCAGCAACATCTCTGCTTCTTAAAGAAACTTAGAAGTTTTAAGGTGGACAGAACTATGCTGACACTGTTTTACAAGACCGGCATTTGTATTTTGTATTCAGTGTTGGGGGTGGGGGGGGTGGGGGCATTGTCTGTACAAAACAAGAACAAATTGGACAGGGTTGTTCAACTGGGTGGCAAGATAACTGGGGAACCAATGTGCAGTATTACTTACATGACAGACCAGTACACCATGAATTTAGCTCACAAGATCATAGCAGATCCACTGCACCCTCTATGGTCTGAATATGTACTTTTACCTTCAGGGCGAAGGTATAGCAGGCCCAGGATGCGGACGAAAAGAGGCGTCACATCCTTCATCCCATGCAGCATTCAGCTGCTTAACCAGCTCTGATCACATGGTCTGAATTTGGCACTTTCTTGAACTTGCACTTGATGTCCTTTACCGATCACCCAAATGATGCTTTTTCTGATGTTTTTACATGCTTATGTTTAATGCTACATTATGTGCTGTTATGTATGGTTGTTGATGTTTTTGATATTCTTTTATGCTCTTTGTGCAAAGCAAATTAGCAAAATAAAGCAAAATAAAGGTTTCATTCATTCATTCATGCTTCAACCAGTAGACACGTTTACTTGCACATAAAAAATAAAATTTGAATGCAATTAACAGAATAATGCGGATAAGGCTGTACTGGGCTAAATTCTACCATCGTCTGTCATCTCCATCTGCTTGTAGGACGTATGACGGCCTTCCCTTTCGGTTGATTAAATCCCTATAGCCATCTGAAGGCGGCAGGACAGGTATCTGTGTTCCATCGGCAGCCTCTAATTTGAATTTTGAAGTGGTGCGCATTTTCAAACCGCTGCACAACTACGTACACATCATCCAATGTGGGTACCTAGATGGGGACTGGCCATTGTTCCGACGGCGCATTATTCCGAAACCCCAATAATCCACCCATTGGACCGAAAGCCCATTTGTCCGACAGCCCGTTATCCCGGAGGTGGTTGGGTTGAGGCATGGGGTCACTGAGGTTAGGGTTAGAGCAAGCTTACGGTCAAGACTGTCAGAAACCACGGTTGTGGATGGAACCAGGCATGGAGTTTTCGGACTATTGGGGTTTCCGAATAATGGGCCGTCGGAACAATGGCATGGCACCACCTAGATTCAGTCTTGCACAACAAGCACCTGGCTCTTGCAAAATCAAAAGCACAGGAACTTCTGTGGGGGGTACGCATTAGTGAAGTCGATCACACAGCTCCATTTTAAAGTTCTCGCTCTGCTCCATCAGGACCGCCCATACCCAAATCACTCTGTATCCTCATCTAAAAACGCCAGGTTGCCGGGGCGCAACAGCTGAACGGGTCTCCCAGAAGTAGCAGCTGAAGCGATCATTGCCGTTTTCAGGAGTGACATATCTGACACAGTGATAGCTGCTCTGTGTTATGGTCCCTGATGATGGCATATATATGCCTGCTGCTTTCATCTCTGATACAGTCTTGACAGTGACTTGCTCAGCATTTGAAGGCATGTCATGTCGCTGTAGGAATGGGTTTTGTCAGTAACTTCATACATTTTAGAAAGTTACCATTGTTATCGTTTCCATCATTTTCTACATGTCCACGAAATGCAATTCAAGGTTCGTTTGCCAGAAGTTGTAACACCAACAACACGACAAAGATACTGTACTTCTGCCTTTCAAATACAGCTTTCTCATGACCTGAATGTAGTTGCTGTACAACATTGCCATGCACTTTACTGCCCTTGTAAGATTCAGTCATGCTTTGTTTGTGCAACTCTGTCTTTTCATGTTCTTTAAAGGAATAGTTCACCCAAAAAGGAAAATGAATATCTCAACACATGTCAACACATGAATATCTGCTTGGAAACAGAAAGGGGGTTTCACTCCTTGAACGTCCAAGTCGTCTGTGACTCTGATATGAAGTTCAGGATCTCCACCTGAAGTTTGGGCTTCTCCAGCTCCAGCTTCTCCCTCTCCACCCGCAATTTCTTCTGTTCCCATTTCCACTCCTATGATTTCCTTCTCCACCAATATGCTTTGAAGGTCACAACTGCTCTCTAATTGTTGCACTTAACTAAATAAATTGTTGAAGCAGGGCTAGAGCCTGAATGTTTGCCCCGCCATCAATTCAAAATGCCATGCAATCTCTTATTGGAAAAGAAAACAACCTCTGTACATGTGAATAACAGTTGATTTAGATATTTGCAAGGAATTCTTCTTGATGGTGTAGTTGGCCCTGCATGCGTTCTAGCAGCTGGACCTCCAGCTGAACTTTGCGCTTCTCCAGCCCCAACTTCTCCTTCTCCACCTGCAATGTTTCTGTCTCCATCTCCACTCTCAGAATTGACTTGGACTTGGATTTTAAGACTTGACTTGATGCATGAAGAGAGGACTTGAGACTTGACTTGACTTGGGTTCTGGTGACTTGGGACTTGACTTTGACTTGTACTTAGGTGACTTGAAAAGGTTTCTAAAGTCTTAACAAAAGATCTTATTAATATCTTATTATATTAAATTGACACTGGACTCAATTGATTTGTTCTGACTTGACTTGGTGTTCTATATTTAGACTTGAGACTTGTCTGGAGACTTCCTCAAGACTTGGGACTTGCGCAAAGTTGACTTGGCCACACCTCTGCTCAGCACTGATTACAGTTTTTTCTGAATGCTTAAACACTAACAGTGATTCTTGAAGCACTATCTCTGAAACCATTAACACTTGTAGCCAATGCATTTACGTGCAAGTGTGCCAAACTGAATGCACGTTCTCTGCTTTACACTCAGTTTGTAATTTTATAACACACTTTTTTGCAAAACTGTAAACACAACTCACTGCTTTACACTCAGTTTGCAATTTACACACTTCTAGCAACACTGTAAACTTATGGCCAGATAGCCTATTTTTTTCTATTCTGTTCTGTTTCTAGCACAAATGTTTTTGTTTTCTTCTACTGCGCCTTTGTTGTTTGAGGAGTGTTACTGTAGAACATTCTGAGAATTTTTTTTTAACTTTTTCCCCTTATTTGTATTGATAGTGTGTTATGTTTTCGGAATACACATCCATACTTTACACATTTGGATACCTGTGTGTATGTGTGTTTACTACATGTATGACAAAACTTTATTGCAAACTGCTATGCCCTGCACACAGAAAAAGCAAAAGCCACAAGTGTTTTTCATTTATACTATCAGTGCGTAGTTGGTGCTTCGTGTGCTTATTCAAATGATGGTTTGTGTGTACTGTATTGACGCAAAAACACAATTTTTAAAAGAGTTTGAAGAGTTTTGCAAGAATTGTTTGCTTTTGCAAGAGATGTATAATGTTTTGCTGGTTTGGTGTAAGGTTTTGTGGTTAGTGTGTAGAGTTTTGCAAAAATAGCCTATAGTTTCAACGATAGTGCCTAAGCAATCAGAAAAAACTGTAAATATATGCCCAGGGGCGTATCCAGGGGGTGGCACTGGCCCCCTGAAATCTGATTGGCCACCCCAGGTGCCACCCCAAAATCCTGAATTATGACTGGCTGATGGCCATGTTAGAGGCGGGACCATCAAGCTAGTTGATTTCTTTTTCCAAAACTACGCTCCTTGAGTTCCAAGAAACATGCCAAGGGGAGCAACAGAATGCAGCACGCACCTGAAGATAAAGACCAAGAAGTAATGTTAGTAGCATACATTTTTTTTACATGCATACAGTTGACAGTGATGCCTGATCATTCTGGTTGTTTTCAACCTGGGCCTTGTATGGAAGAGGATTAGAGCCACATGTGAAAAATGTATTTAAATTCTGAGATTAATCTCAGATTTCTGAGAATAAAGTCATAATTCTGATTTTAAAGTCATAATTCTGACTCGGAATTCAGAATTCTGACCTGGGACCTGCCTACAAGCTTCCTAAATGCCGCACTCAGTGCCACCCTTGCTTGAGTCTGTGCCTCACCTCGGCCACCCCAGTCAAAATGGCCTGGACACGCCACTGTATATGCCCCAACTCAAGCAACGTAAACTGGGGTTCCCACTGGTCATGGAATTTCTGGAATATGAAATTTTGAGAAGTGTAGCTACTCTAGACAGGGAAAGATACAGAGTTTGATAAATTCTCTGGGGGCGTCAGGGAATATCAAGGAATTGTACATTTGGGTCACTTTACAGGAATATAGCAGAATGTATTTATTTTGTATGAGATGGTGGACTGAAGTGTAAACCAGACTGAAAAACAACATTAACAAACCAGGAAGGCAGAACATTTTTAGATCATGGACGCACTCAGAGTTAGTTATGGAAATCATGGAAAAGTCATGGAATCTTTCATCAGGCTCACAGTGGGAACCCTGGTAAACAAACAAGAAAAAATGAAATGAGACTTGGAAAAACAGTTCCACTCTACACACCAAGTAGCTAGCATATAGTCTGAACAAAGGCAGCACAGTTATGAACTCAATACCTACTGTGACCAAACAATATTCCAATCATTTCCACAGCATGCCTTATATATCAAAACCTAAGCCTGTATTCTGAGAGTTTCAGTGATAAACAGGAATCCGCTGTGCCTAGGAGGATGTCGTCAATATTTTATGTGGTGCCACTCTGGTGGGACTTATCATACAACCTGCATGAGACATGGGGACAGCTGGAAGTGTTATGGAAATGCTTTTTCATTTAGGGTTAGAAAGGCCCTGATAGTTGAAACATCTTTCAGTGCTGTTCCTTTATGGAAACGTCAAATTGTCAAAGGCTTGTTTGTCGGAGGCAAACTGCAGCAAAATGATGTGATTTTAATTGCACGTTGAGAAGAATTCGCCTTTTCATAATTTTCCTCTGGACTGGGAGAGAGTGAGAAAGCCTGTGTGTGTGTGTGCGCATGTTTGCTTGTGCAGAATGACTGAAAGACCATTTCACAAGCTGTTGCCCAATTAAGAAACAACTTTGGATGTCGTATGTGTGTGTGTGTGTGTGTGTGTGTGTCATTTCACAAGTTATCCAATTAAGAAACATCACCTCTGCTAGTGGTTTGTCATGCTTTTACCCTGGTGTGTGTGTTTTTGTAATGATTTTTCAGCAAATACACGGACCCTGCCCTGCTGGTGAGATAGGTCAGTAATAGACTGTTCTCATTAAACTGTACTACTGAGCTTAGCCTTGACTAAGACCAAGTAGTGGGGGATTTAACATGGGTTTTCAGTCCCAACGCGCCATCGCCTCTCTCACCTCTTTCACCTGAGCTGACACCTCTGTTCAGCCACAAAAACACTTGAACACAAACACGTACTCAGTTTCTATCTATTTAGAGTCTTGTTGCTAAGGAAACTCCAGTCAGGCGGTCTTATTTAACACCTAACATGCTTCCTGTTCAGCACTATAGCACCATGTTATACCTTGCCATGTTAAAGGTGCTTAACATCAATGAATCACTGCCATGTTCATTTGAGGAATTAGTTTAATTACCATAAATTAAAATAATAAAGACCATCATTACAGTGTGTGCCATCGGGTGTTCAGAACAGCAAATGTAAAAGCTTTCATGAGCTGCGTATAGGTTGAATCACTGTTGTGTTCTATCAATCAGTGATAGAGCAGCAAAACAGGAAGTGCAGGAAGGCAAAGCGATGCTGTGTGCCCCCCCCCCTCCCCACCATCGCATCATCCCTCTAATGATGAGCTTCTCAGCATGCATAAAGCGGCGGCATTACCTCACCCACTGTATGCAGAGCTTTCTCCGGAAGATGAGGACAGAGCCTCCAGTGACGGACTGGCCATCTGGCAAGGTGGGCAAATGCCAGAAGGGCCGCCAGACTATGGGCCGCTTGGGCCACTCAGAATGGATTATTACATTGATCTAAGAAAAGAAAAGAAAAAAAAAACAAAATAATTTTGTCTTTGATGATTTTCATTGAAAATAACTTAAGCAGCCCAAAACATTTTATATTGGCCCTCATATATTTGTACTTTTTAATAAATACACATGTATTTTCTCGCGATCAACTCATTGCTACGCAACGCAATGTTAGCTAGTGGAAATGACAAGGGATGGTGGGAGGTATTATACTATAGACAGAACACAGTAGAAAAATTACACCAGGCTAAAAGAAAATGAATCAGGGCACCAAATGACCAAAGGGGCTAGAAAAAGAATGAAAAAACAGAAAGCTCTGCTGGCTGAGGGTGAAAAATGTGCTAAAATAACAGATTTATTTTCGAAACAGTCCGCCGCCGGGGCCTCTGCAGCAGGGTAGGAATTTCACGGCTCTGGCCCTCGCTCTGGCTGTGATGCCCGTACGCCCCTACAGCCAAAAAAAAATCTCGAGGTTGCTTTAAAAGCGTCAGTGGTCTCTTAGAACTGCAGCTTGGATTGGTAGTGCGCATGCGTGTGCCAGCATCACATCTCATCAAAGCCACTAGCAGGCTACATTGAAGTCATTTCGGAATATCAAGAAAACGGGAGCGCAACTGAGAAGGTAGCTAGTTATCGATAGATAGATAGCTGACTTATTTAGTGCTTAACTGAACTAAAACTCTCTGTTTTTAATAACACTTAACGTTAATACTTAATACGTTAGTAACTTACTGCGATACAGCCACCAGATGGCGACGAAGAGCCAGAGCTCCCACCATAGAGCTCCAGTCTGTCTGGACTGAAATGGCTGGTGAAAATCCCCGGAAGATCGCTATAAGTCAGAAACCGTCTCAAACTTACGGTAGAAACGTGAGTAACTAAAATCTACCGTTTTTGGCGAAAATAACATAAGCCTTGGTGAAATATTTTGGCAAGAACATTGATTTTTGTCAGTGTGACTGTAAAATGTGAAGTTTGACTGCTACGTTTCCACGGAAATGGCAGACGTTGTATCATTCCAATCGTGGTGCGTTTAGGGTCATTGGAAAGCTCGGAATTTCTAGTTTCCAGCGATACCAAGCAAGCATGTTATTGTAGACTGACGAGAAAATTATCCCGGATATTTTGATCACAACTTGCTCTTATATTTACAAAGTTTATATTTGTACGACTTTATTGTTAAAATACTTCGTAATAAGACATAGTTTGGACAACATGCAATTGCTTTACGGATTCTGAAAGCTGAAGACCCCATGTTTTCACAACAGTATAACATTCATATGTTCTATTAATAGACCATCTTCCATCACGATTTTTGGTAACTACGCCAGGGATCCGTTGGGCTTAACAGGATATTATTTGTAGGCTACAAATCCACTTATTTCACTCAATGGCCTTTGTGCCCTAAAAAAATTTGTGACACCGAAGGCCAAATGGCCTTGCCCCTAAAATGCCGAAATTCCAAGCTTGCTCTGCAGGTGTTGCTAGCAGTAATGTCGCTGCTTCAGCTAGCAGGGTTGTAGAGAAAAGCAAACTCCTTCGTAGCTTGCTAACTACATGATAAGGTAAGACACATTTATTATTATATACTGTGGCTGTGCAGGGCTCTTTTCATGTTTTGGTGGAGCTATTATAGATAGAGACCTGACCTACAGATATGCACTGTGGCTGGTGTAATGTTTATGGCTTAATAATACATGTGATGTTTCTAATGTTATAATTTGATAGTGCTTTATTCTGTCCACGAGGGGGCGCTCTTGGTTCACGGAGGTAGTATGCTTGGAAAAACTGTGAGACTGAGAGCCCGGATATAGTTGCAGTAGCAGAGAGAGAGAGAGACATGTACAACTGAAGTTGAATAAGCCAACTAAAGAATTCAAATATTACTTTGCTGTGTTGGGGTCTGATTTCAGATTTTTTTTACAGCTTGCAGTGCTCTTTTCATGTTTTGGTAGAGCTATTGTATTATTATTTAAGAAATAACGAAAACTAGGTGTGAAAAAACATTTTCATTAACTGAAATAAAAATAAAAACAAGGCTTTACAAAAAACGATAACTAACTGAAATGTTTTGTGTGTTTACAAAACTAACTAAAAATAAACTAAAATTATAGAGAAAATGTCTTTAGTTTTCGTCTTTGTCAATTTATTTCATACAGCCTAGTATTTTGGGTGGATATGAAATCTATCTTCCAATTTTATTTTATTTTTTTTATTTTTTTACCTTTTTGAATCTCACCCCTGACAAATACCCCATATTATTATGCCAGGGCCGTTTTTTGATCCCAGTCCGTCACTGAGCGCCGCCCTCACATCCGTTTATTTTGCTCATACATATTCTATTTCTCACAGTGCCTTTAAGGTCAAGGACCAGACTTTCTTTGAAGTTGATTTTTTAGTACTAACAAGTGGTGAGGCACGGCGGGGGGTTGAACTGTTGAAGTCTTGAGGTCCTTTGATTCGAGCCCATTTAGTTTTAGTTTAGTTTAGTAGACAGGAGGGTTGTATTCTCCAGCAGGGCCGGCTCTGTTGGAGGCCCGAGGGCAAAATTTTCTGTGGAGGCCCCTCATTTAAGGCAAATCCTACCCACCATCAAGCAATAAAGACTGAATAAAAATTTAGTGTTTAAAGCATCGTATGTTTGTTACCTGTTATAAGATACAGCACATCAAAGCAAAATGTAACGAATACAAAGGTGAATGTGGCTCTCTCCACTTGAGTTTAAAATGAAGACTTTCAAGGGGGCTTCAGCCAATAAGATCCATCTTTTGCTGGGGGTGGGCCTTCCAGGAATCAGTGCTTTTGACTGGTTTCATGATCACTGGCATGTAATGTATCTATTAAGAACGGTAAGATATATATTTTTAGTACAAAAAAAGTACAAAAAGTACATTAAAGGATGCTTGAGGCCCTAGGCATTTGCCTATTCAGCCTATAGGGGGAACCGCTGATCACCCAAGATATTTGGACTTTGTTTTAAGTCCACAAGCTCCAGACAATGACAGTTCCACGTCCGTTGGGCAATGTGGAAATGGACAATTTGGCAAATGGTCGGTAAGTGCAAAACCAGAAATCCTTTGGAGTAAAATGTGAGATGACTCAGTAGTTTCCAGTAGCTTATCATACTTTCCTTTCTGAATATTACTCACTGAGTCCCCTCTCCACAGCGGTTCAGTACTAATGTGATGGCGGTGATCCTGGGAAAGTACACAACTCCCACTCCGGGGCGACAGATTAGTCATCATATAAGGCTTCCACAACAGCTGGCTGCCGTGCGCAGATAGGATTATCTGAAAATATCTGCAGAGAGTGAAGTGGAAAAAAGAAAAGATGGACAAGATGTATTCTCTGGTGTATTATTAATTCGCTATCATCACCTTTTGATTCTATCCTAGCCACGGAGCAAGCTGAAAAGAAACTTGATTGAATTATTAAATGGAAAAAATCTCTACAAAATAAAGAAATGTAATAGACTTCTCTTGAGTGAAGGTCTTCTGACTGACCACAGAGTCATACATTACTTGAACTCCAGTTTATAACATTCATACTGTAATACTTGTATTTGAGCTTCGTAACAGCTATGTGGCACATTCATAATGTGTCACATATGTTATTTGTGATATAGCACTTGAACATCGTGCCAATTTACTGACAAGGGACAGTAGTCACAGTAGAAAACATTAGAAAACCTTTCCACATAAAACTGATTCAGGCACTCATTACTTTTTCCCCCCCTTCTCACAGCATTATCCCTGGTAATCAGTATTTAAATGACATTTAAAACCAAAAGCTTATCTGCCTGGGAACTGGATTAATATCCAGTGAGTATTGGTTTTCATATGATTTGGGACTGTAATAAATTAAAAGATGGAAGTTATGAGCTTCCTTCCTCTTTTAGGCTAGACACCACGAGGGAGTCTGGTGGGTAATTTAAACTCGTCGGCTTGTCACCGAGCAGCAATTAGGATCTCGGTATACTTGAAATACAGTTATTTAGAGGAGTCGCACCAAACCTATTCTGAATGAGATACTTTTTTTTTTTTTTATTATTTTATTTGCACATACATAAAACTGCATAAAATCCAGATAATGAAAAAAATAAAAGATGTGACAAGAGAGGTCAAGAAGCCACAGGCTTATACAACGGACCTCCCCTCAACTTAAGGAGAAAAACAAACAATAGGTAACAAAAAAAGACAAAAAAAAACTAACGTAAAGCTAAAACTAAAGCTAACGTAATTTAGAAAAATGCAACAAAAAATAAATGACAACAAGAAGCACACAAACTGAGCAGAAAAATTAACCAATCAGTAGACAACAATCCAATAAAAACAAAGAAATACATGAAAAACAATACGGGGAAAAAGAAGAGAAAAAAATATATATATATACAGTACTGTGCAAAAGTCTTAGGCACATGTAAAAATAAATCCATAAAGCAAAGATGCTTTCAAAAATAATGAAATGAATTGAAATGAATGAATGAAAGTTTCTCCATCCATATCAAAGAAATGTACTGTAAAAGAGCAGTCTACTGACACACTAATGCAGAAAACAAATAAACATCAAAGGTACATTTTATATAAAAAAGCTCGGGTGCCTAAGACTTTTGCACAGTACTGTATATACATATATATACACGTCAAAAAATAATTACACATCATGAATTAAATGTGATGACAATTTCCTTTTAAAATTTTCTAAAGATAACAAGCTCTTGATAACGTGTGCTTTAGCGTTCCATATCTACTTCCACTTCTGATGCTGCTGCAGACTACCACATGCCATTGTAATTCTGTTATCTTTATTAATTATTTAAAGTCACAAGGAAATGGTATTTAAATGGTGTCTTGCTTCCGTGATTCAACACGTTTCCAGTTGAAACAGGATGTTGGGGTGGGAAATAACAGAAAGAGAAAGGCAGCGAAGCCCATTGCATGCTGGATGCAGTTGGCGAAGCGATCCACTGTGAAATACTTTGGATTCTTCAAAATGAATAAACTCCAGCCAAAGGAAAAGGAAACTTGGGCCACTTGTGTCATTTGAAAGTTATTAATCTGCAGGATTCGTATGACAGGATGGGCATTAGCTAACAAAGTTTGACTCACAAAGTTAAAGTCAGTTTTCATGTCTTATGTCATGGTCGGGTCGTGACAAATGTCTTGTTGGTCGTGTCTGTTTGTGCGAGTGGGAGTGAATGGCTGACTTTGTCCTTTGTGTGTATGTGTGTCTTTTTGGTTCTGTGTGTCAGACCTGGACTTTTTGCCCGAGTGTTCTTATTGTGTTTATTCTGTGTATTTTTGTTCATGTTCTATTTTCTTATCAACATTTAATATTTGTTCGCTCTTTGCACCAATTGCACAGCTTACCGTCCCCTTTGTGTAGCACTCCCAAGGTTTCTTCTATTTCTTCTTTTCTTTTTCCTACATGAGGTTTTTGTGGGAGGTTTTTTTTGCCTGTTCTCATTGCGGGTCTAAGGTTGGCCATCGTCGTTTTCATTTATTGTTTCGCAATGCCACGCATTGTGAAGCCCTATGAATAGTTCACCCAAAAATGAAAATTCTGTCATCATCTACTCCCCCTCATGCCAGTTGAAACACAGGTGAAGTTTGTAATAATGGTGTATAGGTCTTTCTATTCAGTGTGATTGTTTGGCTGTTTTTGTTTTGGAACTCTAAAGAACAGGTCCCCATTGACTTCAGTTGTTTTGGAGAAGGCTGCTAACCTCACCTGTGTTTCAACTGGCATGAGGGTGAGTAGATGACGACAGAATTTTCATTTTTGGGTGAACTATTCCTTTAAGGACTAAGGATTAGCACAGCATAATAAGGGGTGATGATAGTGGCCTGTAGATTAGATTCGACAGGTATATGTGTATGCAGGGCCGTGCACAGACATTTTGGGGGGCAGGTGCTCAAGCGAAAAAAAAAGGGCACCCCTCTCATAATTATTTATAAAAAATAAAGTTACATACAGTAGCACATCTTTTACTTACTTACATATGTATTTATTTCAATACCCATACACTCATGCAGATGTTTAATACTCAACAGATTTCTACAAAATTACTGTATCAATTTACACAGAGACGATGGTCTTTAGCATTCACTATTTGTACATGACTATTTCAGCATGACTCTGCTCTGGACTCTGACCTTTATTCTTCATCTGTGATGGGTTCTGTGTCAGGTGGCAATACATCTCCCTCATCCTCCTTACTGCTAGATTGCCTGATCCAGGATAGGAGAGAGCTGCTACCCTGGGCTGCCTGCTGTAGCTCCCTTTCTTTCTGTTTTCTTAGCCTGTCCTTTTTTGGCATCAGTGGCCCAACTTCTGTCAGTGGCCCAACTTCAAGTACCCTACCACACAGCTACTTTTTCTGCAGACAAATTTTAATGGGCTACTTGTCATTTGGCAATGTTTTAATAATATTTAAGATCAATACATGATATAGATTACTGCAAGTGTTGTAATGTAGACCTAACTTATATAAGGTTAGTACAAAATACTAATATTCAGCTAAAGTAGCTTCATGTCTGATTTAGAATCGCCAAACCACTTTGTGTAGTTAAAACATACATAATAATTGGTGGGGGGGTTAGAAAAAAAAAAAGCAAAATTCAATTGTAATAGCCGGGTTTCAACCAGTAGAGGGTTAGGGTTAGAATTTGGACCTGAATCCATCTTACCTTGTGAGGCAGCTGGATTTGCGAGATCACGATCACGCGAGAATCCATCTTGCCAGGCTTCAGGTTATCCGTTTGTGGCCAAACCATAGCGGTGCGGACCAATCAGCGTCCTATGAGGGCAGCTGGGGGCGTGGCTTAGGTGTGATGACAGCGAGAAGCAACTGTTCGTTCACAACAATGGCGGCTCCTAAAGAGGCTAGCGTAGATGCTGCTATAGCATCAGTTATTTCTGAACTGGAGAGTATTTCTTCATTGAAAGAAGAGCAAAGAACGGCACTGAAGGCTTTTCTGGATGGAAAAGATGTTTTCGCTCTTCTCCCGACTGGATTCGGCAAGAGTTTTTTTATATGGTTTGTTGATCTGATTGGTTGAAGTTAGCCTGTGATAGACGGTGATAGACAGATGGTTCATCCAATCACCTGCCAAGTATTTTTTGAAAGTGCCTGCCCTTTTCCAAACAGTTTCCAATGATGACTTCCCAGATGGTTCTGTGTAACAAACCATCTGGCAAGTCAGGTTAGAATCCATCAACAACACTACTAAATACCCAAATACAGCAGTTTTCAGCTGAAAAAAGTGGTTTTGGGGTTTAGTTACTCTTTAAAACAAATTTCCTGCATTTCTACACCACCTAACCTCTTGGATTAAGTCAAGAAACAGCAACCCTGCATAATGTTAACCAAAAATTTAAAATTATGTTATATTACTAGATTTCAGCATTGAGGTACATTCATGATTTTGTATAGGCATACTAACCTAAAAACCTATTATTGGGAATCGCGAGAAAGTTTCAGAGCGACAGACACACAGAGCGTCCCCGTAACCATGGTAACTCACTCTCACTCCTGCCTGCGTGCGCACGGCGCGAGAGGAGAGGGAGAGACGCAGAAGAGCCGCTGACTGAGATTACTCTGAGCAGCATGCATAGGAATAAATTACAATATAATACATTTGTGTATATTTCTCGCTATTCAGATGGTCTGGATAACTCGCTGCTGCGCGGTACTGCTCTGTCTTCGCGCTGCAACGTTTATGAATTGAATTGATTGAATTGAATGAATGTTTTTCACTGCGTGAGAAAATGGACTTGTGGCATGAGAGCGTGTGATAAATGTCAATTGCGTGAGTCTCACGGTCAACGGGTGAGAGTTGGCAGCCCTGTGAACTCGCTCGACATTATTATGTATGAAACTGCCAATCAGATTTATTTTCTTATTAATCGAAGGTGCCGGAAGGCCGGCCCACTTTAACCCCTGGTGACAAACAATGCCGAGGCTTAGGGCAAACACTATCGTTACCTGGCTGTCACCAATGAAGGCAGGTCAGGGAGATGTGGATGCTGCTCCGCAGGGCGCTCGATATGCGTGCGTTAACTGTGGTGGCTGTGACAAGGGAAGTCGAAGAGGGAGGGGCAGGGGCTCGTGTGGTCTCACAGACTTGCAGAATTAGAACTCAAAGGCAGTTGTCGGGCATTACAACACGCTTTTAATTGAGAATTGATGCCATGGGCCAAATTTAAAAACTAAAATATAGAATTAGAAAAAGAAATAGAACAAAATATGTCTTGCAGAAAGGGCAGAAAAGGGCAAATCTAGTCAGAGGCCAAAAGGGCAGGTGCTTGAGCACCACCTGGGGTCTATCCGTGCACGTGCCTGTGTGTATGTATGTGTGTGTGAGAGAGAGAGAGTAAGAGAGATATTAACAGCTGTATGCTTGTTTGTGTGATGTTCTTTGTAGAGGCAGAATGTAGGAGAAAATGGAGGAAGAGAGATAGGTATCAAAGAAAGAAGCAGAACGTTCGTTAGGGGGAGAGGCAGGTGGTGAGGGAGGAGGATCAATAGATGAGACACGAAGCAGAGATGAAGGAGAAGACAGCAATGAAGAGCTGGGGACAGTAGAGGAGGGGGGAGAACA
Source organism: Centroberyx affinis (assembly GCF_046629955.1). Classification (NCBI taxonomy): domain Eukaryota; kingdom Metazoa; phylum Chordata; class Actinopteri; order Beryciformes; family Berycidae; genus Centroberyx; species Centroberyx affinis. The sequence goes on from NW_027279985.1 coordinate 78,348, forward strand.
GGAGCCAGTCAAACACCAAAGGAGGATGAGGATGTCCTCTTTGCGAAGACAACTGTCCCCACCCTACAGACAACTGTCCTCACCCTACAGACAACTGTCCCCACCCTACAGACAACTGTCCTCACCCTACAGACAACTGTCCCAACCCTAAAGACAACTGTCCCCACCCTAAAAACAACTGTCCCCACCCTACAGACAACTGTCCCCACCCTAAAGACAACTGTCCCCATCCTAAAGACAACTGTCCCCACCCTACAGACAACTGTTCCCACCCTAAAGACAACTGTTCCCACCCTAAAGACAACTGTCCCCATCCTAAAGACAACTGTCCCCACCCTACAGACAACTGTCCCCACCCTAAAAAAACTGTCCCCACCCTACAGACAACTGTCCCCACCCTAAAAACAACGATCCCCATCCTACAGACAACTGTCCCCATCCTACAGACAACTGTCCCTACCCTACAGACAACTGTCCCCACCCTAAAGACAACTGTCCCCACCCTACAGACAACTGTCCCCACCCTAAAAACATCTGTCCCCACCCTAAAGACAACTGTCCCCACCCTAAAAAAAAAAACTGTCCCCACCCTACAGACAACTGTCCCCACCCTAAAAACAACGATCCCCATCCTACAGACAACTGTCCCAACCCTAAAGACAACTGTCCCCACCCTAAAAACAACTGTCCCCACCCTACAGACAGCTGTCCCCACCCTAAAGACAACTGTTGCCACGCTAAAGACAACTGTCCCCGCCCTACAGACAACTGTCCCCACCCTAAAAACAACGATCCCCATCCTACAGACAACTGTCCCCATCCTACAGACAACTGTCCCCATCCTACAGACAACTGTCCCTACCCTACAGACAACTGTTCCCGCCCTAAAGACAACTGTCCCCACCCTACAGACAACTGTCCCCACCCTAAAGACAACTGTCCCCACCCTAAAAAAAAACTGTCCCCACCCTACAGACAACTGTCCCCACCCTAAAAACAACTGTCCCCACCCTAAAGACAACTGTCCCCACCCTAAAAAAAACTGTCCCCACCCTACAGACAACTGTCCCCACCCTAACAACAATGATCCCCATCCTACAGACAACTGTCCCAACCCTAAAGACAACTGTCCCCACCCTAAAAACAACTGTCCCCACCCTACAGACAGCTGTCCCCACCCTAAAGACAACTGTTCCCACGCTAAAGACAACTGTCCCCATCCTAAAGACAACTGTCCCCACCCTAAAGACAACTGTCCCCACCCTACAGACAACTGTCCCCACCCCAAAGACAACTGTCCCCTCCCTACAGACAACTGTCCCCACCCTACAGACAACTGTCCCAACCCTAAAGACAACTGTCCCCACCCTAGAAACAACTGTCCCCACCCTAAAGACAACTGTCCCCACCCTACAGACAACTGTCCCCATCCTAAAAACAACTGTCCCCACCCTAAAGACAACTGTCCCCACCCTAAAAAAACTGTCCCCACCCTACAGACAACTGTCCCCACCCTAAAAACAACGATCCCCATCCTACAGACAACTGTCCCCATCCTACAGACAACTGTCCCTACCCTACAGACAACTGTTCCCACCCTAAAGACAACTGTCCCCACCCTACAGACAACTGTCCCCACCCTAACTGTCCCCACCCTACAGACAACTGTCCCCACCGTAAAGACAACTGTCCCCACCCTAACTGTCCCCACCCTACAGACAACTGTCCCCACCCTAACTGTCCCCACCCTACAGACAACTGTCCCCACCATAAAGACAACTGTCCCCACCCTAAAGACAACTGTCCCCACCCTGTCCCCAGACTACAGACAACTGTCCCCATTCTACAGACAACTGTTCCCACCCTAACCGTCCCCATCCTACAGACAACTGTCCCCACCCTAAAGACAACTGTCCACACCCTATAGACAACTGTCCCCACCCTATAAACAACTGTCCCCACCCTAAAGACAACTGTCCCCACTCTACAAACAACTGTCCCCACCCTAAAGACAACTGTCCCCACCCTACAGACAACTGTCCCCACCCCATAAACCACTGTTCCCACCCTAAAGACAACTGTCCCCACTCTACAGACAACTGTCCCCACCCTAAAGTCAACTGTCCCCACCCTACAGACAACTGTCCCCACCCTACTGTCCCCACTCCCAGTTAATACAAATGCAGCTGTGAAACTGAAATACACCAGCTGCTGTATGACGCTGAATATAATTACTTTAAATTTAAGAATAATTTTGTCTTTAGTCACACTGAAGAACAATAAATCGTCTGTGCATGTTTGTTGTTTGTTCTTAACATAGTCAACAAACATAATTGTAATGTGTTTTTATGTTGTCATGCAGAGGTGACATCTAGACAATGAACCCAAACATCAGAGAAAAGTGACAGAATGAATTAAGACAGGTAGGAGAGAATCTTTGTTTCTTTGTTTTCTGTTTGTTGCTTATTTCTGATATGCTACTGAAACTGAGCCATTTCTGTTTTTGTTTACATGTTGGCAAGCTCATCTGTCTCTTTACTGTAAAAAAAGATCCAATCCAATCGTAATCCAGTGAGTTATATTTAATCAAAAGTTATATTTCTATATATTTCACTACCTATATCACTATATTACTACAACCTAATAGTGAGCTACTTTGGATTGTTTGTTACGTATGGAAACTTAACTTTAAGCATAACTCATTTTAAGAAGTAAATTATTTAACCTGTTATGTCCTTCTGTTAGGAAGCTGATATTTTCAATGCCACATCAAAGATCACCATGAAAAGCCTAATCCATTCTGAATGGCTGGACTACCAGCATAGTAAAATATACAGAGGCACAAATTAAAAATTAAATTTTTAAACATTTTCTCACGTTTAATGGAAACAATGTCTTAAGTTGAAAATAATATAGATGTTTCATGTGAAGAGAATTAGTTTTTGCTTTTAATGTTCAGCAGCCCACATAAGTAGACCTGAATGGGAGGATTCAGTAACTAACTGACTAACCAGCTGACTGGAGAGAAATAGTAACATTTTGTTTACAGTGATCCAATATTATATTGAAGATGTTGAGCTAAAAAAAAAAACTGCCATAGCTTGTAGGCATCTAACCATGAAGCATCAACCAAGTGTCAGTCCAAGCTAACACTCCAGTGTCTATCTGGCTGCCTGTCAGTCAACTCTCCACCACACAGCTGCCTGATTTTTGCTGTCTTTCCAGATACGGATAATCAATCACTTGATTAAACTAACCTATAACATATCTTACCTTTCTTCCTCTTTTGAAAACGTGAAGAAGATCCATAACCTGTCCTGTCTTTTCCTGACATTGTGTTTCCTGCCTGTAGCCCACCTTGCCTTCTCTGACCTAGACTAGGACCGACTGATTAAAATCCTCCATAACGTAACAGTTAGCCTGTTCCTTTAGTTCGACTCAAACTACACGATGACAGATTGGTAGAGCCCCCTACCAAACAGACACACATAGCAAGCAGCGACAGGTGAGTTCGATTTGTGTCCCGGCATGTACCTCGATGCACCCAAAGCCAGGTTGCTGGCTCATGTACAATAACCGGCCCGCTCTGACTACTAACTTGAATTTACCCTGCATTCTGTGCGGGCAGATCTCTGTAGACAGGCTCACAATGGAGCGTGGATGGTGAGAGGCGACAGAAATATTGAACAACGTAAAACTTCACTTAGAACTACATATTAACTGATCAAAAATATTCGGGGCTAATCTCAAAATATTCAGGGTTTAAGCCCCGAAAGAAAGACCCTGGTGACGCCACTGGTACACAGCATTATGTATAATTTTTATACTTGGTTGTCCTGGAGCTACAGCTGTTTGGAGAGGAGTTTCGCCTGTACTTTAATATGTATTTAAAATGGTTAATCTAAACTTAAATGTTATATTTTCTACTGTTAAATATTATTAAACAAATGCAGTCAAGAATACAACTTCCAATTAACGGAAATAACATGAAGATTTTTCCAATGTCTCTGTCAATATGCTGCCAACAGGTCTGTTGTCCACAGGGTGGCGGTGCGTTGTTGCTCAGTCAAAATTACTATAGGAATGGACTTCTGGTGTACTGTAATGTACGTAACAGAATAGTCATCAACAAGCGTGATGCTGCTCACAGGCCATAGTAATTCTGTTATCTTTATTCATTGTTTAATGTAAGTTTGATAACTTTCCTTGATTCTTCGTGTGTCTCCCTTTTGTCATGGCCTCACAAGCCAGGTTGTGACAGTACACAGCCCCCCTTACACCTGGCATTAACATGCATCTTGTATCTTTTAGCTAGGTTCCTAAAATTAAATGCATGCGTCACTTCCTCTCGTAATATTTACATCCTTTAAAACTGTCAGTAAATACCTTGACTCGCTTGTTCCCCATCCATGAGAGTCCTGACAATCCATTTTTGGCAGTATGTTACAGTCCGAGCTGCCTGCTGCTGGTTGGATCCATGCACAAAACGTTATTACCATGAACATAGCTATGTGGATTGAAGACGCATTGCATTTACACTACTTCGGGAATTTGGTCAAATGCGTCTCTGACCGGGAAACGGGGAGGGGATTAAATGACATCACCAATCAATAGTCTGATAAATGATGACTCGTGACGAAAAGCAGCACAATTTAAAGGGACAGTTCACCCAAAAATGAAAATTCTGTCATCATCTCCTCCCCCTCATGCCAGTTGAAACACAGGTGAAGTTTGTCCATATAACACACAGGGAGGCTGCAGCACAACTCCATAGCAGCCTTCTCCAAAACAACTGAAGTCAGTGGGGACCAGTTCTTCAGAGTTCCAAAAAGACCTACAGTATATTTACACCATCATTTAGTGCAAATCTTAACTACAGCTGACTGATTTGCAACAAATAATGGTGTATAGGTCTTTCTATTCACAGTGTGATTGTTTGGCTGTTTTTGTTTTGGAGCTCTAAAGAACAGGTCCCCATTGACTTCAGTCGTTTTGGAGAAGGCTGCTACCAAGTTGTGCTGACAACCTCCCTGTGTGTTAAATGGACTAACAAATTTCACCTGTGTTTCATTTGGCATGAGGGTGAGTAGATGATGACAGAATTTTCATTTTTGGGTGAACTATTCCTTTAAGGACTAAGGATGTGACAGGAAGCGGTAGCTTTGTAATTGCTCTGGGTGGTCTAAAAAGCCACTTAGTCACAGATGATGACAGAATTTTCATTTTTGGGTGAACTATTCCTTTTATGCTCTTGAGATTAACACAAAGAAAAATGGAAGAGATTGTATTTGGCTCACCATCTGACTCTTATAAAGTTTCTATTGTTATCCATAATGAAAAAATCAAGCAGGTATTTTCATACAGATACTTGGGTGTAATGATAGACCATCTGTTATCTTGGAAAGACCACATTGAAACTGTCTGCAAAAGGACAAAACAAAGAATTTGGTTTCTCGGCGAGTAGACAAATTCTTCTTTTGTTGTTTACTTCTGTGATTATGAGTGTTCTACAGTATTGTAATAATACATGGTACAAGTGTTTGTCCACTACTTTAAAGTCAAAACTGCTCCACCAAATCAAAATCTGCTCAAAGATTGACATGATGAAAACACAATCCAAATGGCCTGATGGTCAGAACACTGTGGAGAAGCCTAGACTAACATTACAGGCATGATTCTCCTTCCATCACTTTTAGACTACAAATTATAAATGAATCCAAAAAAATATGCATCATAACATGGACATGCCTATTTAGATAATATTGCCTTCTGGAAAAATTGCATTATCTTACTTTTTAGCTCTGCGGCTCCAGAAACCTTGCAATTCTGGTCAGAATTTGTGAGATTAAAGTCAGAAATTTACAAGAAACAACCTCTAACTTTCTTAGATTAAGGTCAGAAATTTGCGAGAAAAAAACTCATCATACCTACCAACTTCATTCATTTCACTATCTAGATAAGTAACAGAAGTGGATCACTGGGTTGATCCTACCTTGCAAGTGAGTTTTTTCTCAGAACATTACCCCCCTCTCCCCAGCTGGGGTAAAAAATGTTTTGCCTACAATGGCGCAAATACGCCATCATGCATGTCTGACGTTTCCGGTGCATTTCTGGCTTTACGAACCATTTTCTGGTACTGTATAGAATCCTTTTTGTTGAGTGTGTCCATTGTGAAGTTTTTTAAGAATCAGTTCTAGAGGGCATACTCCAGAACTTTAAAGGTCCCATATCATGTAAAACAGGATTCCCCTTGCCTCTGTGATGATAAAGGAGTTGGATGGTCTATCTAAACATGGTGAAAGTATCACAACGCACGGTCGCCAACTAAATCCACACAATCCATATTAGAAAAGCGAGCCTCTAAACGAGCCGTTTGGACTTCCGTAACTTTGTGGCGTCACAAAGGTTCGCTCATTATCATTTTTGTAAGAAATAATAGACTAACAAAGTGTTTTTTTCATAGCGGTTGAGCGGTTGTCATTGTTTATTACTGGAGAGTTTTCCCTACTTGTAGCTGCCTGGCCGCAGGGTGTCTCACGTTTCACTCTTGAAACTGTTAGCCAATCAGATCAGAGGGGTCGTTAATATTAATGAGCCTTAAAGACACGGCGACAGAAACACTCTGTTCTTGGTCAGGCTCAGAGAAATGCTGGAAAATGAACATGTAAAAATGGATTTAGAGTGTTTTTGGGACACCACACACACAGCTTTGAATGGACCACAAGACAGAAAATGTAGAATATGGGACCTTTAAATTGTCGCTGTATGTAGGCTGGAACACCTGCAGTCAGAAAGTGTATAGATCTGTAGCGTGCAGAGAAAATTTGAACCTAATATTTGGCAGGACTGGGAGACTGCTGTTCCCATCAACCACCCTAGGGAAGTAATAATGTAATAACCTCAGCTGATTGCTATCACACACTGGCTAGATAGAGATACAGTAGAGGGGGAGAGGGTGATAGGAGCGATCGGCTCTGGACATTCTGTACATATCTCTATGAACCAGTAGTCCCTTAAAAAACCCTTACATTTACATTAATTCACCCCTTAAAATGAATTAAGGGAGTTATTAATGGAGGAGACGCCATCAAAACCTCCTTAACTTTTGACTCCTTACTTTCTAATTTAATGTAATACTCAGGGAGACAGGAACTTTCCATTAATAACCATGTAAACCATGCATAAAAGCCATGAAAAATCCCTTAATTGCTAGTGTCTCCACAAATCAACCCATGAATAAATCCCTTAAAAACCCATGACACTAACCTCACTTTTTTATTATTATTTGTTATTTTTAATGGATAATTAATGTTTATGTAATGGAGAAATTAAGGACATTTCCGGGGGTTTGGTTTCATAGTCTATGTTTTGTCTGTTTTGCCTGTATATGGCCTGTTCATGAGAATAGGACACATATTTGGCACTACATATATTATACTGAAAATCACACTTGTATCCATATTCTAATTCCCCTCTGATTTGTTATATACTGCATATGATATTTTTCACTTATGTCACACGCATATATTTCATATTTCTGCCATACCTTTTCCATTTCCATTTCAATTTTCAGTGTCAGTGTGTTGTTATTGTGCACACCCTCATGCATTTATTCGTACTGTTCATTCATACATTTCTACTTCTCTTGTATTGAAATCGTCTTTTGCCTTGCGTCTAAATCCCCACACCACCCACCCCCCCACGCTGCTATATTCTTATTTATATTCTAGTTTTCCTTGCTGTATCCTGTCATTACTATTTTGCTGCCGCAACGACCCAGTTTCCCCCACGGGCGATCATCAAAGTTTCATCATTTCTTTCCCTTACCTTAGGATGTGTTTTTGAGGGAAATGAGCAGCTTATATCGCCCTCAGAGAGAATAGAGTGAGTGGAATATAGGGGAGGTAGGGAAGAGAGACTCGAAACAGGGGGGAGTGATACGAGGTAAAGAGTGAGAGCCAGTGTGTGCGTGTATGTGTGAGAACATGTCAGCGTGTGTGTCTGTGAACCAAGTGACTGACAGCACCGTGAGAGAGATGGAGAGAGAGAGAGAAAAGGAGGGTTGAGAGAGTGCGGAGAGGCAGAGGGGAGTATAGCGGCGTTAAGGAGCTCAGTGTGCTGGGGATCAGTGGATGCTGAGAGGCAGCATGTGACGGACAGAAGGGGAATACAGCTCTCAGACCCCAATTTAAAGGAGTGATGGAGAAGGGGAAGACGAGTTGTTTTGCCTTTTTTTGCATTTTTACCAGATGAGGGGACATGCCTGTTTCTCCAGCAATAGATAGGTAAGTTATCAGCATGAGAATGAAAAAACAAAACAAAAAAAAAACTGTGTTCTGGTGATTTTTCTGTACATGACTATCAGCGTTTTATTATTTTTCTATGATACTATTTTCTATATTATTTTGCTAATGTTTGTATTTGAATGGGATGCAGTGCTGCCATGCATAAAGGCATTTGTTGGGGTGACAAAAGCCTGCTCAAACTGATGGTAATGATATTCAAACAAATTATGAACGGCTTTATTAAATGCTGCGTGTTTGTCTTGCCTTTATTTTCTTGTCGGGCAATAATGAGGCTATTCCATCAAACCCGCTCTGATTTACAGTCACTCATAACAGTCAGCTGTGTTGTTGTCGTTGCTGTCAAAATGCCTTTGTAATTTGGTTTGCGCAGTTATAATGTGTACACTCATTAGTGGCAACTGTTCTGAAACAGTGAAGCAAGTGTTTTCTGCACAGCTGCCATGACACGATGGGAAATGAAAAGTACAATCTCATCGATATAGTCTGATTCTCCCTAACAAGGCTAATTCACACTCTAAGATTTTCCAAGCAATTCCTTTCGGGGGGGCGGAGCAGCGATTCAACACTGCAGCGAGGATATATGTGAAAAGTGGCGACTTGCGCGGCAGCTGTGCGTTCTCGGCGACGCGGCTGTGTTATTTTCTGAATCCCCCCTATGCTCTGCACTGCGGGCAGGGTGAGAAATCAAGTGGGTTATTTCACCTGATCGTCTTTCAAAGGCCTTCCGCACGTTAATCAACAACCTCCTGGGACTGTTGTTCCTCGGGAGAAAAGAGAGAGAGAGAGGGAAGGAGCAAACGAGAGACTCACTCGTCCCTCATAGAGAATACATTGGCTCAATAAGTTTTGATGGGTACAAAATCTTTGTCCAGCCACCCTCAAAGCAAAGCAAAACACCGTTCACTGTTAACCATTAACGATCATACATTAGTATTGACTCAGTGGTAATGGTTCACAACTGGACTCAAAGTCCCCATGCATGTAAATTAGCCTATATTGATATATTGATCATTATATTGACTGGCATGCACTGGCAAGCACTGTATATTCTGAACATGTAGGAGCTTACTTACATGCAAATCCCCGCGGTCATATGCAGCAACACACGCTGATCATATTACACTTAACTCTTCCGCCCGACGTTGCCGTTGCTGAATCCAGCAGCAACAGTACGTACATGCAGGGCAATTACAATGAATGCAGTAATAAGCTTGATGATGAACACAGGGCTGAGGGTGTGTGAGCGTTCTGAGCTTAGGGTTTGTCAACAATCGGCTTACTGGCAACAATTTCACAGACGTGCACGCATGATATTCGAATATTTTTTAACCCGTATTTATCCGGTATGGAAGCCCATTTCCGCCAGTGTGATGGAAAAAAAAAGATCCTGTAAGTCATTATAATGAGAAACGTTCTCAAAATAATGAGTTAGTATCTCAAAATAATGAGTTAGTATCTCAAAATAATGACATAGTATCTCAAAGATATTAATTATTTTGAGAAAGTTTCTCATTGTTCTGAGATACTAAGTCATTATTTTGAGATACTAACTCATTATTTTGAGATACTAACTCATTGTTCTGAGATACTAAGTCATTATTTGAGAAGGTTTCTCATTATTTTGAGATACTAACTCATTGTTTTGAGATACTAAGTCATTATTTTGAGATACTAAGTCAAAATATTGAGAAAGTTTCTCAATATTTTGAGATATTAAGTCATTATTTTGAGATACTAAGTCAATATTTTGAGATACTAAGGCATTATTTTGAGATACTAAGGCATTATTTTGAGATACTAAGTCAATATTTTGAGAAAGTTTCTCATTATTTTGAGATACTGAGTCATTATTTTGAGAAAGTCTCATTTTGAGATACTAACTCATTGTTCTGAGATACTAAGTCATTATTTTGAGATACTAAGGCATTATTTTGAGATACTAAGTCAAAATATTGAGAAAGTTTCTCAATATTTTGAGATATTAAGTCATTATTTTGAGATACTAAGTCAAAATATTGAGAAAGTTTCTCATTATTTTGAGATACTAAGTCATTATTTTGAGATACTAAGTCAATATTTTGAGAAAGTTTCTAATTATTTTGAGATACTAAGTCATTATTTTGAGATACTAAGGCATTATTTTGAGATACTAAGTCAATATTTTGAGAAAGTTTCTCATTATTTTGAGATACTAAGGCATTATTTTGAGAAAGTTTCTCATTATTCTGAGATACTAACTCATTGTTCTGAGATACTAAGTCATTATTTTGAGAAAGTTTCTCATTATTGTGAGATACTAAGTCATTGTTTTGAGATACTAAGTCATTATTTTGAGATACTAAGTCAAAATATTGAGAAAGTTACTCATTATTTTGAGATACTAAGGCATTATTTTGAGATACTAAGTCAATATTTTGAGAAAGTTTCTCATTATTTTGAGATACTCATTATTTTGAGATACTAAGGCATTATTTTGAGATACTATGGCATTATTTTGAGAAAGTTTCTCATTATAATGACTTACAGGACCGTTTTTTCCAAGTCAATTGAGCCCCATGCTCTTTTTCCAGCACCATCCTGCTTCATATTCATACAGTTCCACACATTTACACTGGGAGCTGCCCAGTACAACCACAGTCTTCTACTGGTGGCCATTGAGTAGCTCTAGTTGGGGGTTCAGTGCCTTGCTCAAGGGCTCTTCAACAGTATTTACTGAGAGAGGGTGTTACTCATTCCACACCACATTTCCAAAGCCAGTCTGGGGACTTGAACCAAACCTTTCAGTCCATGCCTGCTTCTTTAATTTCTAGGCTACCTTTGCCTCCAAAAAAAGAAGACTTTTCATGAAGAGTGGTGTTATGAGGGTCAGAGTCGTTGACAGCCACATAAAGGTTTATGACAGGGTAAGGGCACAGTGCAGCTAAAGCTGTCGGATTTGGTTGGCTGGTCACAGACCCTCAGCATCTTCCCCTCACTTACTTCTTTCCCGTGTGCTTTAGAAATTGTCATCTTTCTCAGGTGCATAATAATTTCTGAGGGAGCCGTTTCTGAAATGCATATGAGGCTTCTGGAGGGGAGGCTTGTATGGTATACAGTGTTTAGCTTGGTGTCTCATACAGCATGGCAAACAATTACAGGCCTAATTTAAATGGGATGTAGGGGGAAGTGTGGAGGTGTCAATTATGTAAAAATAAAGTGATTCATACCTACTTTTTTTCTCTGTTGAATGGACTCAATAGGACTCACCGGGGCTGAGCTGAGTCATCTAATTAAATTCAATATAGCTAAGCCTACCTAATTAAAACGGCACACTTTTTGTCTGACACCATCAAATGCATTCTGATGCCAAAGCAAGGCACATTTCCATATCAATCGACACTGTGCAGCAACTGATGGATGTGTAGCTGGATGATGGTAGCTGGTCAAAATGTCATAAAATATCCTTCTACATAGATAAAAAATACAATAAAGCCTGTTAGTGTAATACATTTCCAGATAATCTAGAAACATGATTACATTAACTGGTGATTATTACTCCATAAAGAGTGTAACCAGATAATGTGCTATTCTTAATCTTACAAGTTATTACATTACTAAATGTTATTATTTTATTATGAGTTGACAATGTGCTGCATCCCTTATGAAGCCATAATTGCTGGCTAGTGTAATGTAACACCAGCAATCTGGTTTTATTACTGTAACCACAAATTTATTACATTAACAGGTTTTATTACATTTTCAACCCATTTAGACAGACATTTTATTACATTTTGACAGGTTATGTTGACCATTATAAGATTCTTAAATTCATGTCAGTATTCAATCTGTGATTAAGCTAACAAACAAAAACAGAAAGAAACAGAAAATGCCCATGTCCATTACTCAATAATATTGCCACATTGATGTTTCTTTTGCTAGTAGCTTTCCAACTAGCTAACAAAGCTAGCGAACTAGCTAGCCAACAACCAGGCTAACACAAACCAATAGTACTGTAGCTGGATGGACGTTAACTAAGCTACTATCATCATATATCATTTAATGTTACAGTTAACAATTTCTCCAGGTTTGTACATGTTTAATGCAGAAGCAATTTAGTTTCTCATGCAACACTTAAGGAGTGTACTGGATGCATTTTAAACTATGTACAATATTTAGGTCAGAAGATAAAAGTAAAATTGTTGACTTAAAAAATACTCAAAAAGTATTTACAAGAGTAGCAAGAGTAATCGTAGTATGTTTTTTCCACTGTGGAACATCACAGATGTCTGGCCTCAAAGTCAAAGGTCTGACTGTGTAATGCTTGTTGTAGAGAAAATATGTACTATGTATGTATGCCCTTTGTATGTTCCAATGTATTGATTATCATGTGCTCAATTGATGAATAATTTTATAATAAAGACAAGTTCGCCGTCCGTTGATTTAGTGGTTTCTTTAATGATACATGCATGGAGAGAAGTACATCATAAGGGAATGGTGCAGTTCTCTAACGAGGGTCAGATTAACCAGGCTTATATCTCCTAGGACAAGGACAGTCACCCGCAAGCCTCCCCCCCCCAGACAAAGCATCGTCTCATGATCCTAATGGTGTGTTCACACCAAACGTGAAGCGAATTTTTCACGCGGCACGATGCAAATGACGCAAAATTCTCCTCAGTCGCGTATTCACGCGAGTTGAAATTTCTCAACTTGAGCGGAAAATCCGCGTGACGCTGTGTCGTGAAAGCCTATCAGCGTTGAGATTCTCCCAACATCACTGACGTCCTGACGTTGAATCACAAAATGGAGGATAAGCTAATAGTAGCCGTCTGTGGGCTCCCGGAGCTGTATGACACAAGTCTCCTGGCATACAGAGACCGTAACAAAAAAGAGAGGGCTTGGAGAATAGTCAGCGAGGAAGTTGGACTACCTGGTAAGTTCTGAAAATATGTGTCTGTTACTTTATTCCAGCTATCAGTTGTACTTAACTATGAACCAAGTTAGCACAAGCATTAGCCCCAGTTAGCACAACCGTTAGCTCAGCTGGCTTTCCTGGCATAACGTTACTTGAATATTCGCGGGTTGTGTACTCGCGTGAGTAACGGGCATACATACATAGTACATATTTTCTCTACACTTGTTGTCTGTTATTTTCATTTTCATGCATTCATCACAAGAGAATCATTTCCTCTCCATAAGGACAGGATGTGCTTTGCCAGATGTTCACCATTGCACACTGACGCATCCTTGTCAAGTCCCTTACATTACCCCACGCTATCCACACACACTAGAGCTTATGTATGCATGCTTTCTATGATACATTACAAGAGAGTGTGATCCATCAAACCTAATTCCATACAGAACATCGATAGATAGCCTCCTCCAGTCGGCATCGGATGTTCTTCAAACACGTCAACTAGGAAGACCCGGAGTAGCTCGACGGCAGCTTTGTCCATATTTAATCACAACACCTCAGACTGTGAACTGCAGATATGCCATATGAAATGAGGCAAAAAGGAGGCACCGGCTTGGAAGTGGTAGCCACCATCGCGGAGAGCGAAGTGAATGCAAATCAAAGGGAAGTTTCAAAGCACTCTCTCCATTGCGGTTCATTTTCCCAGCACCATGCCACTGGGTACGCGATTATGAAAATGGGGTGAACATTTTTGAGGGGCCAATTTCTGCTCTGCTCTGAGGACCAATTTTGTGTTTTGAATCTGACAAAATGCTTCTTTAAGTTTGTCAGAGGGTCATTAAGGTGGGAGACGCACAGTTCCGGGAGGCATCGATTTTGCATGTAAAAAAAAAAAAAGTCAAATGACGCCTGAAGGTGATGGACCTGAAGGTTAATGTGCCTTGAGACATATGGCGATGAATAGAAAATATGGTAATGACTAGAAAAGAAATAGCTCTCCCTTGCACCTTAAGCAGATCCCTAGTCTGTTCCAAGAGGCCTATAAGCCTAAAACAAGATAGTTTTGTCTGTCATCAATCATCATTCAGATTGAGTTTAGCAATAACACCAGCTTCAATAAACCAGCAAAAGCACTATATCCATATCACTGAACAAAATCAACGACAAGTTTGATCTCAGATGTTAGAGATAGAATCAAATTAGAAGATTGTAATCTAATATTCAATCCCTTCTTGATTCTAAATATGCTAAATGAGATACGTTGTTTGATGAAGTTCTCCTTCAGTCACCATGCAGATTAATTAATGCGGTGGTGTTTGTGGTGGTGTTGGGGGTGGGGGGGGTCAATTAGCTAGACCACACACACTATAGCCTGACCCGGCAATTATGCAATTATTGCTGTACATGGAAACATACAAACAATGATTCATCGCTTCCCCAGTGAAAACTAGTAGTTTTCCTCCAGCAGTCACAGATGTGTGGCAGAGATTATGCAGCCTGTTCGTGTGTGGGTTGAAAGGAAGAGGGATGGAAGATGCTATCTGTCTCAGTGGGGGGGCTTTACTCTGCTCTGCTCAGTGGAAAGACAGAGGAATGACAGACGATAGAAAGACGAAGAGAGAGAGAATGCGGGGAATAACTGATGAAGGGGTGAGAGAGAGAAGAACTAAGTTACATTGCATTCAATCCACTTGACTGATGGGTCTCTCCCTGCATTCAAGTGATGTTGGGTCGTACTTTACTCCGAGTCGGGAATACATCAAAACTCGGTCATGCGAGTAGTTTGAGTTCACATGCTTTATGGTGGTTGCCTGATATCAGACAGAAGTGTCAACTGGTTACACTCCATTTCCATCTTCAGTCTGACATTGCCTCCACTCTAACCGATTTCTGTGGGGGAGGGGGATTCGATTTTCCCTAACCAATAACTAGAGACCAACGTATCCGCCTGAATCTAATGTCATTTTAAGTCAACACTGATGCGTAGCCATGACAACACCAGAGACGGTTCAGAAAGTATAGAGCATCTATACCCCCAGCCCCAGCGCTCATTGGACCGATCATTTTTCAACCGAGAAACTGTTTCATGTCACGATGCCAGACCAGAATCAGTCAACTCAGCGGAGTGGGCGGATTCAAAGGTCTGGACCCAGGCAACTATGGTGGGGAAATTAGAGAATGTTTCCTCAACTGTACACACATTGCCAGCCACACTTTTTGGCCAGGTTCTGATATGTTTTTAATGTGGAATTATACTCTTTGGTGCTCCGGCGCCTACAAAACTTTCGCCTCCTGTAAATGTCGGAATGCCATTGGACGTGCCTCGTAGCGGTCAGCGTATTTGGAGGTTAAAGTTCAATATGGTTGAACTTTGGGCGCAAAACCTGGTGAAAAATCGAGGTGGTGCGCAGCGCTTTCAGCTGCGCAGCTGCCGCGTCCTTCATTGAAAACAATGGCCTCGCTCTGCTGCGAATGCTGCGATTGCGCATTTGGCGTGAAAGCCCGGTTAGACAAGAGTGGAGAAAAGTGATATGAAGTTTATACCAGGGATGTAGAGGAGGAGAAACAAATGAGAACAAATGAATGAAGAAAAAGGCCCATATGCTGGAAAGAAGAGGCTCTTCAGATGCGATTTATTTACATGGTGGAAAAAAATTGTGACAAAACAGTGAAAAAAGTGACCGTTTCAATGATCAGACCATCAGCTCTAACATAATGTCTCACCTATTGTCCCTCATGGGAAGCCAGCATGTGGCAGTAATGCTCAACAACATCGCAAACGCAAATCTTTTTCCTCTTTCCACGCGAGTATCGTGGGATTTCAAAAGAAAAGATCACTAGTCTGGGAGTCTATGTGTGACAAAGAGATTTTAGAAAGTACGTATGGTACATAACTGTACCCTATATAGCCAGAGGAGAACCTGTGGGACCTGGGAGGGATGATCCATCTTGTGTTCTGACGCTTAAATAAAATGCACTGATTGGCCTGATCGGGGCGCTATAACTAAAGGTCAGGATTTCTAATTTTGAAAGGCCCAAACTATCCATAAATTACACCGATTGTATTATAATTCAACTTGAAAGATTTTTAACTCAAATGATATCTCAGACACCACTGGTCCAATTTTGATGAAACTTGGAGGGATGATGCATCTTGTTGGCTTCTTGGTGCCTGCATTGGTCAGTGTGTGGACCTTTTTCTTATTAGTGAGCATATGTAATTTGATTTTTGTTTGTATTGTGGTGAAGAAGTAAGGAATGGAGGGATGGAGTGCATGAGATAGAGGGAGTATAGTTAGGTGTTGAATGAGTGCAAACGTGGGACAGCAGTACACACACACACAGAGACACACAGCATTCAGCTACACACTCAATCTCTCTCTCTTACTCTCTCTCACACACACACACACACAATACACACACGCCTGATATATTCCCTCTACCAAGCAGTGCTAATGCAACATCAAGAGGATGATAGCCGGTCATTATCAGAGCTGGCAGAAGAGAAGAGTAGGCTGGAGTGCAGCTAGCAGCCCATCGAGGAATGGAAGACTAATTAAGACTTTGGACTCTCTCTACTTCCTCATTCATCATTTATATTGCTGGAGGGGTAAGGTTTATGCTACAGTTTAGCAGCTGTTACAGCTGTACCGCTCCCTGCATCATTATTTTCCTCTTCTCTGAATTGCTGTAGTTCTCTCATTGTCCACCAAGGGGCTCTGCCTCATAGCGACATAGTGTTTGGATGCCACGTCCAGTCAGAATCCCCTTAGACCAGGGGGTTCTCAACCATGTGCTATCATGACTCAAGAATCTGCAGGTTTTCACTCCAGCCAAAACACTACAGCAGCTGATTTCACTCATCAAGAGAGGAGGAACTAATCAGTGGAATCAGCTGCTGTAGGGTTTGGTTGCAGTGAAAACCTGCAGACTCTTGTGTTGTGGGCCTGGTGTATTGACATTTTTTGAAATGAGAAATTCTTATTTAACTATGACCAAAACCTAACCCTAATCTTAACAGTGTTCAATTTGTGCTGCAGTCACATAATCCAATTTATGCTGTTGAATAATTCTTTCCTGGTGGAAGAACTTTGCCTGGGTCCAGACCTTTGAATCCACCCACTCCACCGAGTTGACTGATTCTGGTCTGGCATTGTGACAAGAAACAGCGGTTTCTCGGTTGAAAAATCGGTCCAATGAGCACCGGGGGAGACTAACGATTAGCCAATCAGCGCCATGGGTGGGACTAATGCCGCTCTCAAGCTGTTTTCAAGCTGTGCGCCGGAACCAAGGAGGAGTAATAACAACAATGGCGACCGCTATAGACAAGATAGACGCTGCTATCCAGGCTGTTCTAAAACGATTAAAAGTACCAATTACTTTGAAATCCGAACAGCACTCTGCTTTGAAGGCATTTATTCAAAGGGGAGATGTTTTTTTCATATCAGTGTCGACTTAAAATGACGTTAGATTCAGGCGGACACGTTGGTCTAGTGATTGGTTAGGGAAAATCGAATCCCCCTCCCCCACGGAAATCGGTTAGAGTGGAGGCAATGTCAGACTGAAGATGGAAATGGAGTGTAACGAGTTGACAATTCTGTCTGATATCAGGCAAGGAAGAGCTTAATGTTCGCATAATTCATGTCCACAACACATAATCTGCGTTTCAGCATTCGTGCTCATTTCACAAAATTCTCTGGGACTGTGTTGCTCTTGGGCCTCGGTGGCATATGGTGGAGAACCACCGCCTCAGCCCACCATCTCCTCTGGGCTTTATGAATGCCATTCTGTCGTCTCCTTGTGTCTGGCACACATAAGACGGCTTTGCACAACAATAGGCAACCTATGTTACAAATACACACCCTCCCGTCTCTGTCTGAGCCCATGAATGAGATGAGAATGGATGCAACGAGGGCAGGATACACAAAAACGAATGGCGACCACCACCATGTGGTTATGATAAACAACACTGCATGCATTGTCTATTGATTACGTGATTGGTGACGACTTAGCTGACAGCAATCCCATCTGGTGGAGCTGTATTTGTGTCTGTGGTACATACAGTACAATGCAAGTCTTTTCATGCAGCTGAATGAAGCAGCGTAAGCTCTTGTACTGTAACGTACTGACATGGTTAACAATCGAGCGTGGAAAGGGAACTAACCGAGCAGCTATTCAGTGTTCACAATGCAGGTCCGAGTTTGCAGTATGGTACTTTAGAACTAATAAACGGCCGTGTCTGTCTGTCTCTGCTCCATAATGGACATATCTTCCCCTTCCCTTTCCCTTTCTCTCGGCTATGAATACTATCTGGACCCGTACCTGCTGTGTGGGGATTGAAGAAGGTGGTGCAGAGGAAGTGACACTCAGAACCTCCTCCTACACACTGGAAATACACTCTGCACTTAGATCCAGCAGGTCTTCATGGAGATTATTACATCAGACCTTTCCTTTTTGACTCTTTACTATGGACTGTTCTGCACACTTGACTGGTATTTATCCGCCAACCCTATTAGAAAACATGCGGTTCATTTCTCCCCCCACCAATCATGCAAGTATTGATATCTGTATTTGTATTATAATGTTGTAATCATGTCTATTGTGCATTTTGTGCATTTGTATTTTTGTGCGATCATCCTTGAATCAGTAATCTCTTATCTGAATGCTGATATTGACAGGTGTATTCAACCCATGCTGAATTTGTATGCTGCCTAACATGCTATTTAAAGGGGCCCTATTATAGGAATTCAAATTTTCCTCTATTTATATAATATATGATCAAAGATGTTTATCAAAGACGTTGTTGAAATTTCATTTTGTGTAAGTGGTTAAATTGTAGTATTGTATTGTAGGTAGAGAGATAACAGTGAAACTATGATCAAAATAGTCATTCTTCTACATTCTCTAATTGTGTTAACTTCTTGTAAATTAAATAATGTAGTTTAACAATTCATCAGTTTGCTGTGGACCCCCTGGAACTCCCCCAAGGACCACTGGTGGTCCCCGGACCCCACGTTGAGAACCACTGTTCTAGGCTATTAGTAGTAGTAGTAGTAGTAAAGAGTAAAAGAAAAGGAATTGTACAAAGACTTTGAATGTTTCTTTTGATACAGTTCAAAAGGTCATTGAAATGCAGAGTGGCTTATTGATCAGATTGTGGCTTTGTGTTTTGGCTGTTGGCTGGTTTTTACCGCTGATTCAGATCGGGAAGGTCAGCAGCCTGCTGTTGGAAGGTCCTGGTTTAAAATGAACACAGCTTCCGCCCGACCAGCAGCCCTTAAATGGGCAGTAAGTAAGATTATTACTGCACCACAGGCAGCAAATAATGACTATAATATCTGCAGGGGTTGTTGGGGTTGTTGATCAATACTAATGACTCAGCGATTACTTAACCCACTGGAGTTTCAAGACGCTCCCAAGTGGCGTTTCAAGAGGCTCCCAATCCCCCTTTCTTTCAACGAGGAATCGTATCGGGATCAAAGCACCTGTCGCCAGTCACTTGGTTTGCCAGCTCTCTGGAATATTGTCTACCTGATTCATTCTCCCTCCTCTTCATCACCATTCACCACACACCACTAGAGTGTTTTTTTTTTTTTTTTTAGCTTCCTCTCCTCCTTTCATCTTTCCATCTGTCCAACCCTCTTCATTCTCCCTCCTTGCATTAACATCTGTCTCTTCAAGTGCCCAGAGAACAGGCCAATACCATTTGACGTCACCCACCGCCATCCAGCACTGCCGTCGTGAACTGAAGTCCTCTAGAGGCAATGGTGCCACTAAATAATACGACTTGGGCTTGTTATGCCACGGCCACACTGATCCGTTGTGTCTGTCCGTCTCCGTTCATTTCAGTTCATTTTCAATGAGAGCTGTCCGTTGTCCAGACAGGACTGATGATGTGTCTGTCTCCGTCAGATTTCCATCCATTTTGACGGACAGAAAGTTCAACCCAGTTGGACTTTTTCTGGACGGACGGATTCATCACCATCTGTTGGCCAATCAGAGGCGTTCCTACGTTTGTTATGGAAAAATCAGTGCCGATCACAGACACAGTGGTACAACCAAAACAAAGACAAAACAGAGACAGCCTGGTATAACGCTGGGATAACTGTAGGCTTTCAACTTCTTGTTGGCTAGTTGTTGCTAATAAAAACAGAAAAGCGACTAGTAAAAACCAACTTAGTCAATAGGACCTTTTAAAATAGAAGTAGTATCTATTATATTGTATTACATAATATATACTAGTAACCAAATGGCAACACTCTACAATAAGGGTCACTAAGTTAAGGGTTAGTTAATGCTAAATAAGCATTAACTAACACTTAATTAACAGTTAACTAATGTGTAATTTACTAATGGTGTTCATGTTAACTAAGGTATTAATTTATACATTATTTAATAGTTTATAAAGATGACTATTAAATAATGTATAAATGAATACCTTAGGTAACATGAACACCATTAGTAAATGATTACCAGACACCGATAGGTCCGATGGAGGTGCTCTAATTGAAGGCCAAAATTCTAATTTTGAACTCCTACACCGTAAGTCCAAATGAAACAGAACTTGCCACACAAGCCCAGTCTTTAAATTTTGGGGACTGCTTAAGTACCCATATCACAAAGATAGCATTTTTCTTCTTTCCTTCACAGAAATCCGTCCTCTGCTAAATATGGCTGATGCAGTATTAAAAACCTGTACCAACTCGCACAAAATGCTGCTGCCAGAATATTAACCAAGACTAATAAATGTGATCACATTACTTCCATACTGATCTCCCTTCATTGGCTCCCAATTCAAGCCAGGTCTGACTTTAAGGTGCTTCTGTTAACATGTAAGTCGTTACATGGACTTATTTTATCTTGTCATCATCCCTTATGTTCCCCCATGTGCCTTCCGATTGGAGGACAGTCAGTGGTTACCTTATTATCCCTAGAATCAGCTGTCCACATGGGGGATCCCTCTTTGAGTTAGCTCGCCCAAGGTTTCTTTCTTTTTTTTTTCCTAAGAAGGTTTTCTTGGAAGTTTTTCATAGGGTCTAAGGCTGGTGGTGCCAGGTAGGTTAGGCTATGTAGACTAGGGAGGCTTGCTATGTCTTGCTAAAATGTGCTATTGTGTGTCTTGTGTTTTGTTCTGCTTCCTTGTGTTTGTTACATCATTCTGTTCTATGACTCATTGTTGATCAGTTACATCTAATTAGGCTCACTCTCTGTAAAGTCCTTTGAGACAGACTTGTGGTAAACGGCTATAGAAATAAACAAACCTGAACTGGAACTGTATGTGACAAACTTATAGCATGTGCTTTATATGTATTATGAGGCTGTAAAATGGTTGTCTATGCTGACATTTTTAGGTCATGGAAACGTGCCGACTTAGTTACAGAGAGTCATGGAAAAGTCAAGGAATTTTACATCAGGGCGGTGGTGGAAACCCTCTGCAAGTGTCCCTATAACTTTCATGTGACGAAATGAACTGGTGTCTGGACTGGAGCTTTAAAGGACTACTCCGGCTTTCTGGGCATTTGGCCCATTGGTCACCTTAACCTAATACCATATTTCCTCTAATAGTGGCCGGTAGTCAATTAAAAGCCGGGTCTCCGATAATGGCCGGGGCCTTGGTCGACACGAACAAATAAAGGCCAGCCCCAAATACAGGCAGGGGGAAAAAAACACAGGAAAAAACAACGGTGGATACTGGTAAACTCCTGGTGCCTGTTATATAATGTAACTGTAGTTTGTAGTAACGTACAAGTGCCACAAGATGGCTCGGCCGGCGGAAGTCTCTGGAGCGTGCCGTCGTCGATTACCGTAATTATAGGTAATGCATTGCAGTAACAAAAAAAACGGCTACCTAACGAACCCCAACAGAAGCAGATCAGAAAACAAGGAGGCTTCGTACTAAAATATGAGCAAATATACTTATCAAACAGAGGGAATTAGAAATAAAGGCCTGTCTCTAATATAAGCTTGCTTCCAATAAAGGCCTGGTACCCTCTGCAGTTGAGGTATATATTAAAGGAAATACGGTATGTAACGAGAGGATTGGCACCAAAATCATCTCTGTGTCTCCGGTGGATTGCTCTGTCTACTGCGCATGCTAACGCTTTAGCATCCACTGTGTTAAGTAATCGTATGGCGATAAGCATTATCCTAAATGTGGGAAAGCTTGTTGGTTAGTTAATTTTTACATAACTCTAAACCTGCCAGGCTTGTTTAGGGCATTGGTAAAATAGACATAAGACAAAAAGAACACACTTTCAATGACAGAAGATCTTTCTTTCTGTGAGACTTCTAGCATAACTTGTTTTGTTTACTCAGGAAGCAAGCAAAGTTAGCCAAACAGCTAAAGTTTTTTGTGCTGCTCATTCATAATTTAACTTCGCTAATGATGAAGATTGAGATATGTTTTGAGATATGTTTTGAGAAATTATGAATCTACAAGCCGTAGACTAAAAACCAACACCAATTTCGGGTTTACTGAAAGGTCTATCTTCATACTTTGGATAATGCTAAAACATAGCCTACTGCATGCTAATGTGTTAGCATACACAGAGCTACCAAAGACAAAGACATTTTTTTTCTCTTTCTTTCCTTCTGTTTGTATCACTGGGTGTATAAAATACAAAAAACGAAGAAAAAATAATAAATAATAATAATAATAATAATTGCAAGGACATGAAAATATACTGGACATTTTGTGGTTGTACAGATTTATGAATTAATTGCAATAAAAGTATGAAAAAAAAAAGACAGAGACATGATTTTGCCAATCCTCTTGTCAGATATTGGGTAAGGTGACCTATGGGCCAAATCCCAAAAAGTCTGTGTAGTCCTTTAACCTGTGCCAGTTGAGTGCGCTTCACCCCTGACTTTAATGTTCATGGCTCCACTGTATTGATTTGACCACAGTTCAAAATTGGCGGAGGTGATATGAAATGAAATCGCTGACACAAAAAGAGCAATATGAGGGTAGAAGGGTGATAGACATCAGTAATATCACCCACCGAGTGTTCATATAGCCTTATCTGTGCTTCAACACATTAAACAATATAGGATATAACACACAAATGGACTGAAATTGTAATTAAATCATGTGTCAGACAAAAATGTCACCAGTATCTTTTTTCAAGCAAACAACAACAGGTGATATAACCTGTATTTTGCAGGTTTGGTGCACGAAATATGACTATTACATATCAATGAAAAGCTCTTGTAGAATTCTATCTCATGGTCAGATCCTCAACATATTTTGATCATAAACAAGAATAAACTAAAGGGGAAAGACTCAGGGCGCAACTTCACTCTGTAGTTTTTTATCATTATCAATTTTCTGAATCTTAGTCTCTGAAAAGTATGAATGGTTCATATGTTTTGAATAAAAACAATCACCAAAATCATCAAAATGTCAACCCTTTCACTCTAAACCCTTGATTTCATGACATAAATACTGGAATCATGATCCCAATCTTTGCCAGACATCAACCCATTTGATAATTGTTGCCTTGGTAACATACTTTTTATTCCCTTCACACTGGTTTCTGCTGGCTAAAACAATGAGCCATAATTCCCCTCATGGTACCAAATTGGGGAAAAACACACAAACAGTTTCATACTTTAATCAGTGGCTTGTATTCCAGCCACAGACACAATTATCCTTCAGCTCCCTAATGACCTGGACTGGGTTTGTTGTCTTTGCACTGTTGTTTTCATTTTAGGGTGGGGATGGAGGGACGGAGGAAGAGAGGGAAGAAGGGAATGAGTCAGGTAGAAAAAAAAAAGCAGGCTAATTATCTTACCTTACCCAGGTTTGCATTGCTCACCTCCAATTTTTTCACACTGTTTGTACCTTGTAAGAGCACCGATGGGTGTCAAAGGTGCTCCAGCGCTGATCCGCCCATCCAGCTGTAATTAGACTGGAGATGAGTTCAGCCCTTGTTCACTCTCATGCACAAACCTTCCCGTTGTTAGTGACAGGCGGCAGATAGATTTTTCTCCTCCCCATTCCATTCTCAGCACTTCCACATTTGCAATCTCATACTGACAAAGAAAGCATGTTCTAAGAGGTGAAATGAAAATGTGGTTGCTTGTGCTCATGCGACCTCCTGCCAGGAGAGGAAAGACAGAAGATCTTTGATATGTATTTCCGAGATGTGGAGATCATAGTTTATTCGTATTTTCAACTCACAGCAAAATCCGAAAATGCACAAGAAATATGGAAAACATGCATGGTTAATGTCCATGTCCAATATTGCCTTGTCCAAACATATGCCTTGTAGCAACTGATATTGTTATAACAGATCATGTAAAATCATACTGTCAGAATTTTACTAAAATGCCCCTCTAATTGAAAATGTAATAAACAGAAGGCTTTCAGGTGATGGCCGGCCATATTGGAGATCCTCAGCTCTTGGGGAGTAGCCTAATAGTTGTGAATACCTGATTGTGTTTCTAAGTATATCTGTGCTGCTGCTGCTGAGGGGGAAATGATAATTTCATCACCAATACATTCATACGCAATCAATTTTGCTTGTTAGCAAGCTAATCATTGTATCTGGTCAGCTAACCATTGTTATAAACACATTTGCACACTAGCTAACATGTCTAGTAGAGGCTAACATTAGCATTTGCTAGTAGTTGCATGTTAACATTAAAAAAAAAATTCTCTTCTAAAGTATCCTGCTGGCTAGTTAGCTAGCTAACAGTTTGTTCAGGTTAACTGAGCTGACTCTTCTCAAGCTACAACTCAGAGTGTTTTGGAGTAGAGACTAGGGCTAAAGACAAGACAGTTTACTGTGTCACAGTAACCTACATTTGGAAACAAATCCACCTTATCACACTATCCGGTAACACTTTACAATAAGGGTCATTAAGTTAAGGGTTAGTTAATGCTTAATAAGGGTTAGTTAATGTTTAATAAGCATTAGCTAACCCTTAATTAACAGTTAACTAATGTGTAATTTACTAATGGTGTTCATGTTAACTAAGGTATTAATTTATACATTATTTAATAGTTTATAAAGATGACTATTAAATAATGTATAAATTAATACCTTAGTTAACATGAACACCATTAGTAAATGATTACCAGACACATTAGTTAACTGTTAGTTAAGGGTTAGTTAATGCTTAGTAAGCATTAACTAACCCTTAACTTAGTGACCCTTATTGTAAAGTGTTGCCAACTATTCTCTTTTATGTTACTGCATGTGTTATTCTCTTAATGTTACTGCATGAGCCACACCACAACAATATTTTTCTAGCCTGGTTGTTGACATTATTAGTGAGTAGCCAATTCTCCAGTGGACCTCCATGGTGGAGCCACACCTGCTTGATAGATTTGTGACGGAATTGCAAAGCCTCTACTGTCACATAATGCAACAAGATCTTCGACTGAAGTTACACCTCTTGGCAGCTGCTGGTTAATTTAATAGGAAAAAAATATTACAGGTTTATTACATCGTGACTCAGTCAGGACTTTTATTACATTTCGACAAGCTATAACATTATCCAGCAGTTATAACGTTAGCTGTTGCTACAGGCCTCTTTCTCAACTTTGAGCAGAGCTCCATTTGATGTTGTGCTTGGACGTCTATCAGAGACCAGCCGAGTGACGGCTCTTTATGTTTTCTTTCAGGCTTCCAGGATTCAGCTCAGAGAATATGGGGGAGTAAAGTATCCTGTGGCGAAGCTTCAACCAAACCCCGTCGATTTCTCTGCACTCATCTGGACTCTGTAATGGCACAATGACCAGTTGTGAGACTCCATCTGAGAGACAACGTGGAAAGAGAATTGAATCCAGGAACCAAATAACACCCATCCAGCTTTAGGTGAACACCCATCGTGCTTTTAACCAGCGGAAACACTCCGTCTCAATCAACAGATGGAGTGCTCTGTCTGCTCTGTGTATTGGAGTTATAGGAAGTGGCCTCACCCTGGTTTTGATAAAAACCCTTCACTCACTACCACCTGCAACAGATGGCCAATAAGATGTACGTTTATTTGTGAATGAACATGGAATGTTATATGTTTGGCTGCCAAGAATCTTGCAGATGAGGGTGTAGGTGCCTTTGGACACTAATTGCTTCAGTGCCCTGGTTGAGGAAGCCGAGAGGGGGGAAAAAAATCAAGGTTGTGTGGGCTTTAGAGTGAGAAATCTATGAGAAGCAAAGAAACAGGAGATGCAAGGGAGCCAAGGCCTCTCATTTACTTAGATTAACCCTATCTGCCTCACATATGGGCTGTGAGAAGAGGGAATAACAGACACTTCTCTCTTGGTCCGCTTCAACAAAGAACAAGGATTTTTGCTTCTGTCAATTCAACTTGACCCATTCTTCGGTGGATTATAATAGAAACAAACAAGACATTAGCCATGATATAGCATCATCCAAACTATACCAGATTCCCTGCCAATAGCAAAAAGTGAGCCATTTCATATAGTCACATTAGTAAACATGGATTTCAATGGGAGCCAGGACTATGGGTCCTATCCAACAGGGTTTCCCTATAACACAAGCATGGACTATGAGGACTACTACCAGGAGCCTGATGCCAGTAAAATCATCATCCCGTCCATCTATGCCCTTGTCTGTTGCGTAGGTCTTACTGGCAATGCCATGGTCATCTACGTCATCCTGAAATATGCCAAAATGAAAACAGCCACGAATATTTACATCCTGAACTTGGCTATTGCTGATGAGCTGTTCATGCTGAGCGTTCCTTTTCTGGCCACGTCGGCCGCTGTCCGCCATTGGCCCTTTGGTTCGCTGATGTGTAGGTTGGTGCTAAGTGTCGACGGCATCAACATGTTCACATCGATCTTCTGCCTGACTGTACTGAGCGTGGACCGTTACGTAGCGGTGGTCCACCCTATCAAGGCCGCCCGCTACCGCAGACCCACCGTAGCCAAAGTGGTCAACGTGTGCGTATGGGGGCTGTCCCTCATAGTCATCCTGCCCATCATCATCTTCGCAGACACTGTCCCAGCACAGGACGGTGCCGTGGACTGCAACTTCTTGTGGCCTGAGTCGGCGTGGTCCGAGGCCTTCGTGGTCTACACCTTCCTGTTGGGTTTCCTGCTACCGGTGGGAGCCATCTGCCTGTGCTACTGCCTGATGGTGGCCAGGATGCGCGCGGTGGGCCTGAAAGCCGGCTGGCTCCAGCGGCGGCGCTCGGAGAAGAAGATCACCCGCATGGTGCTGCTGGTCGTCGCGGTGTTCGTCCTCTGCTGGATGCCGTTCTACATCGTCCAGCTGGTCAGCGTGTTCCACCGGCCGCCGGACCCCATGGTCACGCAGCTCTTCGTCATCCTCAGCTACGCCAACAGCGGCGCCAACCCCATCCTCTACGGCTTCGTGTCCGATAATTTCCGCCGCTCTTTCCAGCGAATCGTGTGTTTCAGGTGGCTCGAGTCAGGCTTGGATGCGGAGCAGGTGGACTACTGTGCTGTAGCACTGAAGAGGCAAGCAGCATGCGGCCCTCGAGATTTCCCTAAAGATTGTATGGCCTCGGATATGGTGTTCCGCAACGGGACGTATACTTCCCGTACGACTACACTGTAACACTCAACCAGACCAGTGTGTTAGCAACAGTACCTAGAGAGAAAAATATGCTGTAGCCTGAAAAACAACTAATGGATGACCGTTAGATGTGGTACAGCAACCAGTAGATTTATCTGACAAGGTGACGGGGAAAAAATGACACTGAAAAATTATATATATAGAAGTGAAGATCCCACTAATGTGTTTTAAAGTGGGCAAGGATGTAAAGCACAGGAGAATGTAAGCACAAAATGTTCAATGTCAAAAAATGGTTAATATTTTGATTCTGTGACAGTTTTCATACAGGTGTCACAGACAAGAGTAAGTTCAAATTATTGATGTGTGTCCTTCACGTGAGGTTTTCATGTGACAAATGAATATTTCTATCTATGTATATTTATGTATTTGATGTATCTATATTTGTTCTTTATTCATTGGTGAATGTTTTCATTTGAGTCTCAGCTTTGGAAATTGAATCAAATCTTCTGCTGCATTACATGAGAGAAATGACTGAATAAAAAAAAAAATGTGGAGGTCCAGTTCCTAGATTGCTTATGAACACTCATTATTTTGACCACTATGTTTTCTATCAGTTTTGTCAGTCAGACGTTTTTTTCCTGTTTGTTGAATTTGAAAGCAGCTCAAAGTGGTTCCTGTACAAAGTTATCTGAAATAAATGTTTGACAGTGTGGTCCTTCTTCAAATTACTTTTAAAGGTAGACAGCTCTTCTTCAGATAGAGACTGACTCCAGAACAGGTGAAATGAATTTTTCATCTGAACTTGGTGAAGCAGAATGTTCCCCAGACAGACAACATTACATACACACACACACATACACACACACAGAAGATAACTCATCGACTGAAACATTGTGTTCGGTACCAAGAGTGAAGATATTGAATTAGCCCCAGAGGACATAATATATATAGAAGTAATTTACAAACCTCTGGCTGAAAATTGCACATCACATCAAAAGGTAACAGCAATCAATTACGTCCAAGAAGCCCACGCACCAATGTACGGTCATGTCAAATCAATTCTCCCCGCTTTGCTTATGGAGTGCCATTACTGTGGAAAAGGAGATTGACATTTCCTCTTCAGATCAATCCCCTAAAGTGTGAGCCAATCATACGGCAAAGATCATCTTGTGGCTAATTAGAAACCCCCATCCACTGACCATTTCACCTTCCAGTCCAATCAGTCCATCAAATCAAATTTACTAGAATTCACATTCAAACACACACAAACACATGCAATTATGTACTATACTTGAGAAGCTTCTGCTACAGTCCATCCCTGTTCCCTACCCCTAACCTAACCCAACCTTAATCCTAATTCTAATCTTAACCCTACACCCAAATTCTAATATAACTTTAACCCTTACCCTAATTTTACCCTAAACCCAAGTCCTAACCCTAGATTGAGGAATGCTATTCCTGTAAAACAGTGGCTCTCAACGTGTTGTCCGGGTACCAGAGGGTCCCCAGCAAATTGATGAATTGTTAAACTTCACCATTATTTCATTTATAAGAAGTGAACACAATTAGAGAATGTAGAAGAATGGCTGTTCTGATCGATAGTTGATGGTTTCTCTGTTATCTCTCTACCTACATTACAGATGGTTATGGAATTCTGGACAAAAGCATATCTAACAATAAAAGTATTCTCAGATTTGGGTCAGAGAGAAAAACTCTCGTCAAATGGGGGTCTGTGGTCCTAATGTGGACTAAATTAGGGGTCCTTGATATGAAAAAGGTTGAGAATCACTGCTGTAAAAGATAAATAAACCTTATTTGGACGGGATTACTTCCACAGGGGGAGGTAGGGTATTGTGATCATTATGCATGTCTGTAGTATTAGCCCCAACCGAATCTGCCATGTCAGTAATTATTAT
The DNA here is from genome assembly GCF_046629955.1 of Centroberyx affinis. NCBI lineage: Eukaryota > Metazoa > Chordata > Actinopteri > Beryciformes > Berycidae > Centroberyx > Centroberyx affinis. Next base: position 107,974 of record NW_027279985.1, read on the forward strand.
GGATGGGCGCCCGCAGTAAAAATTCCGTCCTCTTTTACCTCCCGTACTCCCGTAAACTAGTTGGCTGTCGGAGAATACTGTGTCATTTCCTTTGGTCTTTCTCTTATGGTGCCAGACTGCGGTTCTTATGAAGAACCGCAGTCTGGTTGGATGTTGTTCAAGTATCAAGATTTATTAAGCAGAAATGCATAGGGGTACAGCATCCAGAGATAGAGCAAGTCTAAGGTCTGAGGCTGCACTGACAGAAAAAGATAGAGCAAGGCCATTTATACAGCGGAATAAACAAGCCTGTGGGAAAGCACTGATAAGGAGGTAAGCTACAGAGAAGTGTACAGTGGAAAATGACTGAGTATGGAGTATAAGGTAGAAGCTTTAGCAGTAGTAATACATGTACAACAAGTGTGTGAACATATCATTAGCATTATACTAAAGAAAATTTGTGTGCAAAGAAATACAATTTGAAGACTATTAAAGTGAATGCATTTTAAAAGCTTCAACTGAACTTCGATTTCAACATTTCACCACTCCCTTATATGGTAGTAGTTGGCCATTCATGGGTGTGGATTTATGCTAATTGATTAATTGTGTACACACTCTTCCCATTTAGGATAGACTGGGATTCATCAACATACACACGTGGATACGATCAAATCTGATATACCTGAGTTTTTTCTCTGAACGTTTTTTATGTGCGAATATACACACACATTTAGCAACATTTCACGAATGAGACCCATTGTCCTAAAAACGGATCCATCCAAATAGGGCTTTAGTACAGTGATTCTCTAGGTGGGGTCCAGGGACCACCAGGGGTCCTTAGGGAGATTCCAGGGGGTCCCCAGCAAAATTCATAAATTAAGTTAACACAATTAGAGAATGTAGAGAAGAATGACTATTTTGATCATAGTTTCACTGTTATCTCTCTACCTACAATACAGATAGTCATGGAATTCTGTACAAAATCGTATCTAACAATAAAAATATTCTCAGATGTGGGTCTGAGAGAAAAAATACCATCAAATTGGGGTCCATGGCTCTATTGTGTACTAAATTAGGGGTCCTTGATATAAAAAAGCATGAGAATCACTGCTTTAGTAGACTAACTTGTGCACTTTTCGACATGAAAAGGTTGAATGTTAAGTCCCCTAATGTAACCTTAACCCTTACCCAAACCTAATCCTAATTCTAATTTTAACACCAAAACCAAATCCTAATCCTAAAACAATTTTATTATAAAATTTTCATGTAGTATGGTTAAAGTTATTCATAAGAAAATCCCCTCTCCTTATTTGGAATAACCCTCTGTTCCGAGATTTGACAAATTGTAAGGAACAACACCATGATACCATTTACTGAATGTAAAGCAATATTTGGATTGACAGATTTCTTTTCTAATCACCAGTTGAAATCTTAAGACATGTATTATCTATGGGAGTCGTTATTGGTAAAGATGGGGAGTTAGTTAGGGGAAATTGCTGTTGCTTGTGGCATGGTTTCAAATACATATAAGCTGCTTGGTCTTTTTATGCCTGACGTTAATATCCCCGCTCAGCAGTCCTGGGAACAGGCTTTGGGCGTGCCTCTCTCCACAGAATGTTGGGATGCAATATGGAAAAAATGCAAACACAATATCTAAATGTGTCAGATGCAAGATCCTTCATCTTAAAATGTTACACAGAGCTTATATATCACACCATCCAGACGAAAGAAAATGAATCAGAGTCTCTCCAAGAGATGCTGGCACAGCTGTGATGAAAGAGAAATGTTGGGTGTCTGTGTTAAATTATGCCCAGTGAATTGCCTTGTTGGGAGGGAGGGCTGATAATATACATAACAGAAATTGTATCATCTCCCTAGTATGTATACTGTATGTATTAAGAGGAAAATATTAACGAACTGGAAAGTGCATAAACCAGATTGTTTTAACATAGAAGCCTGTTTTAAAGAATTCCTGTATTTTTAACTTTATTAAATCCTAATCCTAATCTAGCTCCTTGTAGACGTGAGGATCAGCCAAAGTGTCATCACTCCAAAGGGGAGCGGATCTATATTCCCAGGGTCCTATGTTCCCAGGGTCCTATATTCCCAGGGTCCTAAGTTCCCAAGGTCCTAAGTTCCCAAGGTCCTATGTTCCCAAGGTCCTATGTTCCCAGGGTCCTATGTTCCCAAGGTCCTATGTTCCCAGGGTCCTATGTTCCCAAGGTCCTATGTTCCCAGGGTCCTATGTTCCCAGGGTCCTAAGTTCCCAAGGTCCTATGTTCCCAGGGTCCTATGTTCCCAGGGTCCTAAGTTCCCAAGGTCCTAAGTTCCCAGGGTCCTATGTTCCCAGGGTCCTAAGTTCCCAAGGTCCTAAGTTCCCAAGGTCCTATGTTCCCAGGGTCCTATGTTCCCAGGGTCCTAAGTTCCCAAAGTCCTATGTTCCCAGGGTCCTAAGTTCCCAAAGTCCTATGTTCCCAGGGTCCTATGTTCCAAAGGTCCTATGTTCCCAGGGTCCTAAGTTCCCAAGGTCCTATGTTCCCAGGGTCCTAAGTTCCCAAGGCCCTATGTTCCCAGGGTCCTATGTTCCCAAGGTCCTATGTTCCCAGGGTCCTACGTTCCCCAGTTCAATATTCAGTTCAATATTCTATTAACACACATTAACCCTCCTATTGTGTTCGGGTGATTTGACCCGTTTCAAGTTAAAATATTTCATAAATATTATCCAGTTTTTTTTTTATTGGAACAAGGCTTCAAAACAGCTATATAAACACAACAAAACCAATGGTTATCATTTTATTTGATTTTGAAGGTCTCTAAAATAAAAATGTTATGTCTGTGGTGTTCCGGGTCAAATCTGACCCGGCAGAGAATATTAAAGAGTCTGGGTGGGGAACATCTTTTTCAGGTTCCCATTATGTGCTATATACGTAGAGCTGGGAACATAGGACCTTGGGAACATAGGACTCTGGGAACATAGGACCCTGGGAGAGCACACATATGTAGAACTGGGGAACATAGGACCCTTTGTCATGTTCCCATTATGTGCCAGATAAATCTGGGGAACATAGGACCCTGGGAACATAGGAATGACTCCACTCCGGGATGCAAGAACATACACACACATTTTAAATACTTAAGTGATGGTGCGGTACCTCCTCCACCACACAGCCGGGCTGCCCAGTGACAGCCGAGACGGAGCCAGCTGCTTAGTTCTCGCTCCTGGCAGACCTGAAGTCCTCAAGCCTCGTCCGGTTTATGGACATGTTCGAGACTGCCAAAAAATTAAAACCATGAGCCTACACAAGAACCCATGTATGTGAGGCGAATGGCTGATACTGACACACACACACACACATACACAAAGACAGTGTTAGCCAGTCCAGATGGAGTGCTGAAACCCCTTGATATGAGGGATGTTCCAGACTGCCAACAGAAGGCTTGGCACAATATTGTAACTGATTGAACATGCCCGACTGTTCCTGTCAATTTATGTCCCAATTCCCGTTGTCGCCATAAATCCATCAAGGGGCATGACGCAACATTAAATATTGAGCTCATACATGACTTTGAGACGGAGAAAGGCTGCGACCCATGTGCCGTTTTATGTGCTACACTGACTGCAGTAAAAGTAACAACATGCAGGGTAACAAATTGCAGCTCGCAGGGACTCACAAATGAAGCACATATGTTGCGTTGGATGCCGTGTTTCCAAAGAGGCAGATAGCAAAGACCCTGCAGACTTGGGTGGGATTCAGTCTCGATTTAACAACTGTTATGTTAATTTGTTCTACACAGTAATGGGAAACAGTTATTAATGACATACAGAAATCAAACTTACTCTGGTGTTCTAGCAGATTTAGCAGTTGAACTTGGGTTGTCTCAACTTGAGAAATAGACATAAACATAAAAGTAATAATCCACACCTTTGTCATAGAAACAAATGTCCATTTTGCTATATCTAGTTCATGAAAGCTTTGACATTTGCTGTTCTAAAGTCAGTGATTCTCAACCTTTTTCATATCAAGGACCCCCATTTGACAAGAGTTTTTCTCTCCGACCCAAATCTGAGAATATTTTTTTTGTTAGATATGCTTTTGTCCAGAATTCCATAACCATCTGTAATGTAGGTAGAGAGATAACAGAGAAACTATGAGCAGAACAGTCATTCTTCTACATTCTCTAATTGTGTTCACTTCTTGTAAATTAAATAATGGTGAAGTTTAACAATTCATCAATTTGCTGGGGACCCCCTGGAACCCCCCCCCCCCCCCCCCCAAGGACCCCTGGTGGTCCCCGGACCCCACGTTGAGAACCACTGCTAAAGTGATGCAGTTTTACGTTTCCGGTTTGTTTGGAATAAACAGAAGAAGAACTGGGTAGTTAGCATGAGCAGTGATAGCCACCATGACTGAACAGACAGAGAGAAGAGAAACTCAAACTGCATCAACAGAAAATGCATTATCATCATCATTAATATGTCATTATCAACAAGAATTCCAACACTTTCATCAGTCTTGCATCATTTCCTTCAGTATAGAGTCGTTTTCCTCAGTGCTGTCAAATCCCAATATAGCTTCTGCAGCTATACCATCACAACAAGTTCCCTTTAATTCAAGAGGAGCATGCCTCATGTCAACACGGAGGAAGCGGCCTCACCTGTCAGGCTGAATGAGAATGCGGAGAATGAACCGACAGTAAAGTCAACACAAAGTTCCTCTGGCACATAAAGGATGTAGATGTAGTGCCTATGGAGAGTACTCATGCAACTGATTAGAGCAGCGCTGGCCTCCCCTGTGGCACTCCATGTAGCGTGACTAAAAGTCTTCCAAGCATCTAAATCCATAGCAATGGCCGAGCCATAAAAAGTGCATTACTCCAAATTATGATACGGTGGCTGAGCAGCTATTCTATCTGCGGGTCTGTGGCGGCTTCCTATTAGACCTTGTGTAAACATACTCTGCGCTGACCTTTTATATGGTTACAATTAATTAAAGGCTTAAGCCATAGCGTACATATGCAGTTGTCTAGTATTGGGGAACGCATGCGTTAAATCAGTGGTTCTCAACGTGGGGTCCGGGGACCACCAGGGGTCCTTGAGGGGGTTCCAGGGGGTCCCCAGCAAATTGATGAATTGTTAAACTTCACCATTATTTTATTTATAAGAAGTGAACACAATTAGAGAATTTGCAATTTGAATAAAAAATAATAAACACTCACACCTAGTACATACCAGTAAACTCCTGCACAACCTTGCAGCAGTAGTCTACAGCAGTGGTTCTCAACGTGGGGTCCGGGGACCACCAGGGGTCCTTGAGGGGGTTCCAGGGGCAAATTGATGAATTGTTAAAATTCACCATTATTTAATTTACAAGAGGTTAACACAATTAGAGAATGTAGAAAAATGACTGTTCTGATCATAGTTTCTCTGTTATCTCTCTACCTACAATACAGATAGGAATAAAAATATCAGATTTGGGTCCGAGAGAAAAACTCGTCAAATGGGGGTCCGTGGCCCTAATGCAGACTAAATTAGGGGTCCTTGATATGAAAAAGGTTGAGAATCACTGCTTTAAATGACAGGTCAAAAGTTGACTCCCTGGTCAAGTCATGAGGATGACAACAAACTAGAAAGAAATGAATGGAGTGTATACCGGATAAGTGAATAATTGTAATTGACAATTAAGAGCGTGTCTGTGTGTGAGAGCGAGAGAATGGCAATGAGAAAGAGAGAGGGAGATACTGAGAGACAGACAGAGGAAGAGAGAGAGAGAGACAGACGGAGAGAAAGAGATAGAGATAGAGGCAGCAACAGTAAAACACTGACAGCAACGGTAACTTTGCCGCGTGAAACCATAAAAGCGGAGAAGGCAAAAACAGATATCATTGGCAGTCTCTCTAGGAGGTGGTAAATAAAATATGGGATACTGCGAATGAGCAACGGTCCCATCTTCCCCACAACACCTAGAGAAAGAATGCTGTCTGTGCATGCAAACACACACACACACACACACACACACACACATATACACATCGAAGAAGACAGAGCGACATTGTTAAGGGCGTCAATATTCTGCAAGTAAGGGGGGGAGGTGAGGTTTGGTCTACCATAATGGATAACCCTACTAACCATCCTTCCTCTCCCTCGTAAACACTGTGAAGTTAGTGATGCTTCGTGACCATCTCAACAGCGGATAATTACGTCTCCAGAGATACAAACAGAAACACTCAAACTCTGCAGACTCAGCAGAAAAACCCCTTCTCGTAAAAGTAGACAAAATCCCAGAGTCTTTAACCACTGCAATTTTAGCAGTGGTTAAAGACTAATTTGAATGATTTTAATGTTTAAAGGTGCTGCGTGTAGCATTTTAACATCACTCTCGATTCATTTTGAGACATTAGTGTAATTACCATAAACAGACGAGACCATCGCTGAGAAGCTTTAGCTCTACCCAGTGGCGTGTCCACGCCATTTTGACTGGGGTGGCAGAGGTGGGGCACAGACTCAAGCAAGGGTTGCACTGAGTGCGGCATTTAGGAAGGATGTAGGCAGGTCCCAGGTCAGAATTCTGATTTTAAACTCAGAATTCTGACTTTAAACTCAGAATTCTGACTTTATTCTCAGAAATCTGAGATTAATCTCAGAATTTAAATACATTTTTCACATGTGGCCCTAATCCTCTTCCATACAAGACCCAGGCCCAGGTTTTCACAGTGAGCCCTAATTTGGTCTTCTCTTTGCTCCCCTTGGCGTGTTTCTTGATACTCAAGGAACGTAGTTTTGGAAAAAGAAATTAACTGGCTTGATGGTCCCGCCTCTAACATGGCCATCAGCCAGTCATAACTCAGGATTTTGGGGTGGCACCTGGGGTGGCCAATCAGATTTCAGGGGTGGCCACCCCTGGCCCCCCTCTAGACATGCCCCTGGCTCTACCGGCCTCTACACTGCATTTTACATTGTGCGATGCCGGGTCGGTTTTGGCGGGAAATCTGCTGGATTGCTTTACGGCACAAAACAGGTAAGAGAGCACTGTTCTTCCAGAGCAAACAGAGCTAAATCTTTGTTTCTGGTTTTAGTTTCTGGCAATGGCAGATGGTGGAAGGAGTGAAATACTTAAGGAAAAATCACTTCCAACATGTTTAATCCTCTTCAGTAAAGCCAAACACACCAGGGAGGAAGAGGGGCAAGCAATGGGGGAAATGTGGTCTTGTGGAATGTGGAAACACTAGCATTAACAATACCACTTTTGTGAGATAGAGGCTACCAATCATCTCCACCATGGTCTCAATTATGGCAATTATACCAAGGTATCACAATTAATTTGTCACTAATACGGTACATTGCTGTTTAAAAAAAGTTACATAGCACCTTTAATGGAAAATATGATATGATACGATAGGACTTTATTGTCAAATTTGTCATGCATCATAGCAGCTCTGTTCAGAATAAACACAATGACATGACATTGCACATAAAACACATAACCACACCACATTCAATTATATATAAAACATCCAAATAGCACATAAATAGCAGATAAATAGCACAGGGACCCTCAGTTACCCCCATATTGCGCTAAGCCGCTGTATTGCACTCTCTACCCAAAATCCTAAATTTACACCTCACCATTATAATTATAATTATTATATTATATTATATTATTATAGTCCCTGATTGCACTTCCCTGACTGGCCTGCTGTTTTGGTTAAGCAACGTAACTGACTGGAGAATAAAAGAATTCCTCAGTCTGTTGTGTTTGAACTGCGGATAAATAAACTACATTAAGCCTTTATGTTTCTCTAGATCTACTGAATGCTGATACTCAGACAGACAAAGCTTTTCTCAGTGACCATTAAGCATCGCTCTGTGGATCACACTCGCCCTCCTGCTGAACGATGATGAAATCCCCAACCCCAAAGCCCCTCTCACTTCGCAGCAGGTCTCCCCTATTTTCCCTTTCGCACCTCTACTTCATAGAAAAGGAATTTATTGGACCCAGACCCAGTCGGTAAAAAGCGGACTGTATGTCAGTATCGGCCGTGCTGTTTAGTGAAACTCACTGCGCCTTCTTTAAAGCTGCATTAGGTGAGATTTTTATGTGAAAATACATTCGTCTTACCACAAATTGGGGCTGCAAATTCAGTTATTTCTCGCTGGCACTTGTGGCTGCAAAAGTGCAAAGCTGCCTAGAGCAACTTGGCAACACTTTACAATAAGGGTCACTAACTTAAGGGTTAGTTAATGCTTAATAAGGGTTAGTTAATGTTTAATAAGCATTAACTAACCCTTAATTAACAGTTAACTAATGTGTAATTTACTAATGGTGTTCATGTTATTTTAATGTTATTGTAAAGTGTTACCATAACAATATATAAGATCAAGTTTGTTTAGGTGCGTAAGTCTTAAACAATACAGGCAAGGAAATCTGCATACTATTAAAGATATAAAATTTCTTATGCAAGATTCAGCTCCATTTTATTCCAAAGTGAATAAGTACAAGCTGCAGCAAATAGATAAACAGTAAAAAGGACCAAACCAGGAACTATATACATACAATAAGTCACATGGTAAGGTCAGTGGCCAATGCCACATGGTTGAGTCACGTGATTCCAACATAGTACTCCCACAGTTTGCACTTTATCTTGCACTTTTTGCACTTCGGTATAAAAGGAATATATAAAGTTCATTCTGGGTGATACAGTCCTGATACAAAAAAAAAAGCCTTAAGCAGTATGTATATGAAGTCTGACAGATAAAAGCCACTTTTCTCTGAATCCTTCGGTTTCTCCACCTCTGCCTGCAAAAATAAAACGATAAGTGCCTTCATTGCATTTCCGAGTGCTTTATTGACATCCTAAGAAGCAACTGGAACATTCTGTTTAATTACCACTCCTTTAATCGCCTTGCAGTACTTGCTAATGTGTTTTTTATGGTCTGTCTGTTACGTTTTACGCGCAGAGTTCATTGGCCACAAATAACTACAGTGGAGACTGTTGGACACACACACACACACACAAACACCCATTCAGAGAGAAAGAGAGCGCACACATACGGTCTCTGAGGCCCACACGGATTATTCCCCACAAAGTGATTCAAACCATTGTGAACGTCTTAAAAAGTTTCTCGCAGCAGACTTTTCCTTTCCCTTGAATGACCCTCAGCCGAGTCAGACACAGGAAATGTGGTATACTGTACAAAGCACATTGGACTCATTTTTGTATTTCTGGCTGTGACTGGCCTTCAGCTCGCCTTGGGGGAAGAGAGATTCCTGTCATCACTCTGCATTTGAGGTAGAGTCCACCATATTCCCCTTGTTCAGTTATGGAGTTATGGAGGAACTGCTTCGACCAAATGACCAGTGACTTTTTAAACCCATATTTCACCTTGGTGGTTTCCCGGTGTATAGGCATGAATGTTTCCAGGTGTATAAATGTTTCCCGAAACTGTCAGCCTCTCACATTGCTCTCTTGGGGAATACAGAATCCAGTTCCACTTCTTGAAAATTTAAATCCAGGATGAAATAATATTGCCTGGATTTCATTTATCTTGTTTGTAGAAAAAAATGATGCCTTTTAGACAAGGTTTTCAAAATGTTGCTGAATACCAGTCCCCATTGTGGCGGTTGATTGCCGATAAAAACTAGCGAACATGTAAACATGTCGTCTTCCATGCAGTAACCCTCTGGGCCAATCAGTAACGAGTTACACAATTTTGAAAAAGGTCAAAGTTTCAAATCTGGTATAGATCAATGCAAATACATGTTGCGGGGTCATCTGCATTGTCTGCTCACCTTTTCTTCTTGGCACTTACGGCGCCCCATATTGAATGATGGTACAAATGATCCAGTCATGGGCCAATCAGAAAATAAATTAATTAAGCCTTATGGGGGAGAACTGGTTTCCAAGGAACACAAAATGATGGAAAATCCAATATGGCATACATTAACGGTGCTGGAGGCCATTGTAGAGCATGGATGGCTGGATCTGTGCACTAAATGTCATGTCATTCCAACTTGCAGTGTGGGAGATATAACTGGTTTTTAAAATATGGACCTGTAATTGTGTAGCAGAATTCTTGAAAATGCTTCAAAATCTGGTCAGTGCTGTCTGAGATATTGTGTGTGATGGATGGACAAACAGCGAACAATCCATATTCCCCTAGCAGGACAAAAAAAAATTGCCCCTGTAGTGAAATATCAATTTGTGGATGAACAAATTAAACAGGCATTGTGTTTAGACGCCCCCGCCCCCACCCCCCCCACCCCGGTGAGCAAACAGGACCCACACCTACGTGGGAATCCAGGTCAGGTCGCAGCAGACAGATCAGTGTGTCAGAGCCTGGAGAGGAGGCCGTTTGGAAGATTGCTGCTCAGAGTGACTTTACGATTTTATTACCCGGCACATCTGGACCCACCGAGACCAGCCGTTGTACGTCTCCGGAGGGGTTTCCAGAACATAATTTAGCAGGAATTAGCAACAGAAAACCCAGGACCTCCACCTCCAAGGGGGCCATCCAAGGAACTGCTTAAAAATCAACCTAAGCAGAGGAGAGATAAGTCCAAGTCAAACTAATCCCTACACTGATCCTTGGCTCTGCAACTTCAATGTACTGAGTTCGGAGAAACATCATCCCCGGTACAAATGTGACCTGAATGTGCTTATAGTGAACTACATTTGTGTAATGAATAACTGTATGTGACCTGGAGAGTGGAGTTCCATGCCCAGAGTTAATGCGCAGGCTTTAGCTAATATGGTGTACAGTCATGCAGGCGATGACCTGAGTATGACACAAGCATACCGGACTCAATCTGTGAAATTGTGCAGAGTTCAGAGTTCTTGTTTAGGAGAACGATTGCACAAAGTCGCAAAGTGCTTAAAAAAACAATCATCTTAGCTCCAATCTCGTCCTACGGCTCTTCCATTTGGTATGCCTCGCTTGACGTGAACCTGTTGTCTTCATCGAAAGCCGGAGACAGAAAGCCAATACATCAGAGTCCAAATGCTCTCCAGGCATGTATGCATAATATATATATATGGTCTTGACGTGCTGTAAACACTGCAAGGCAATTACCTCGAGAGTGCTTCTAAAAGCCTCAAAGCCCTGATAATGGCGCGCACTTGCATCACTTTTTCATGTGGCATGTGAGCACAACCTTGAACATGCCTTGTACACCGAGGGAATAGGAAAAGTAATCCCATGGCCGTCGCGAAAACAGATGCAGCCAGATGCCTTATTTGCGACCTCAATGCATTGGCACTCCTTTTCAATTCAAATTAAGCGCTGGTTTAATCATTCCGTTATGGCACTGCTGATTAATGTGGGATTGCGGTTTTCTTTAAGCTTTAATACGACGAGCATTGACTCAAATTGCCCCTATCTACTTATGCAGTACAGTCAATTAAACGTGGCTTTTGCGCCGTTCCAGTCCTTGGTAAACTGTACATTCATAAGACCGATCATCTGTAACTGGCTGCGTCTGTACTGAGTTTTTGAGGCCAACTCTCTCTAGCGGGGACTTCCATGCATAAACCGATACAGATGGTCTGACATGGCAGCTGACAGCATGTCACCATTTGACCTGTGCGAACCCAGGAACAAAACGCTTCAGCAGCTTGAGAGGACCGGGCCAGTTCCACATACTGTCATCCCGCTATTGAGATAAATGTGTCATGGCTGGAAGCATTAATGTTACCCACTCTAGCCCTCCCTCCATCCATGCATCTCTGCTGTTTAACCCCTGACCTCTTGGCTTGTTTTTCTCCTTGCAGAAAATTCCTGGAAATTTCAATATCGATGTTTCCTCTCTTTTTTTGTGTGCAGATATTTGACGGCTGGAATGGGAGCGTATCTATGTTCCCAGGGTCCTATGTTCCCAGGGTCCTATGTTCCTAAGGTCCTATGTTCAGTAGATTTATATGGCACATAATGGGAACATGACAGAGGGTCCTATGTTCCCAGGGTCCTATGTTCCCCAGTTCTACATATGTGTTCTCCCAGGGTCCTATGTTCCCAGGGTCCTATGTTTAACCCTAACCCTAAACCCTAACCCTAACCCTAACCCTAACCTAACTAACCATATTAAGCAAATACAGAGCTGGGGAACATCTTTTTCAGGTTCCCATTATGTGCTATATAGAGCTGAGGAACATAGGACCCTGGTAACATATGACCCTGGGAACATAGGACCCTGGGAACATAGGACCCTGGTAACATATGCCCCTGGGAACATAGGACCCTGGGAACATAGGAATGACTCCGCAGGAATTGACGAGAGCAGAAGAGTTCATTGAATGCAAAGAGTGTGCATTTGTCGTCTGCTTAGTTGAGAAAATGGAACTTCTAACAGAGATCCGAATGAGAAATGGTAAACGGTATCAAAAGGTGCGAGCCTACAAGCCCGGGGATTTCAACAGGATGGATTGTCTAGACTAAACAAATCTCCAGCGAGGCTTTGTTCTCTCTTTGATTATTACCTCTTTCCGGGCTACGCTTCCTTTGAGACTGCATGAATGGCAAAGTGATGAGTTAACAATATGTACACACTGCCCTTGACGCGGCGATGCAATGCTCCGCAGCGCTCCGCCGTTCTCCCAAAAGAGCAGACGTCTCTTGGCATTTAGAGGAGGCTGTTCTTGGCGTAGACAAGGCGTGAAGCCCCCGAGGCAGGCTCCCCGAAATGTACAGAAATGTTATTTATTCAAGTTGGAGGAGAGGACGGTGTCGGGGGGGGGGGGGGGCTGATGTTCGCTTTTGAGTCAAGTGAGTCTCAAGCGGGGAACAACGGGGGGGGGGGGGGGGAGTCAAATATACTGAAGAGGTGAGACCTACACACCAGCATTTAAGGGTAAAAAGCCTCATATAAAGAACAAATGAATGATGAGATCAAGATAAAGTGCAAAAAGGTGCTCAGGGTAGTAAAACCCATATTTCAACCTCACATGATCGTCATTGGTGTCAAAACACAATGGCCATTTCATTTCATTGATATAGGCAGGACAGAGGCCTAGGCAAGTTCCAAGCGGATTGTCATCTTGTGTTTCCATCAGCGGGGTGGAGATTAATAAATCGCCTCAAGCTGTAATAATATACTGTTTATTAGCACTTCTGTCTTATTTGTGTCATTAAATCAGTCGTACACACAGTACTGTCCAACTTCTATCTGTGGATATGTTGCTATGGTGTTTGTATGCGCAAAATACCGCGTAATGCGTTATCAACTGGTATTGCTAACAATGGCTAACCTGGCTAGAGCAAACCCCACTTCCCCCACCCCATGAAATAAAATAAAAGTTGGTTTTCCGACTTGTTGTACTGGAACGCGGTCAACTCGGGTGCGACGTCATTCCCAGCTCCGACTTCCGACTTCCGAGGTAAATGGAAGGCAGCATAATGGTCATACGACCACGATGGAGACTTATACACCTTAGAAACAACATGTGTGATATTCTAATGTACCAACTAATGGTCATACAACCATGATGGAGACTTATACATGTTAGAAACACACATGGTATTTATGGAGGTCATGTTGGACAGAAATTTTACACATTTCAGAACGTTCAAAGCCACTTTCGCAATGAGATTGAACCAGTCATTGGGCCAGTTATTCCAAGTCTGCGTCATTATTTATTGAACGAATGCATTTCCATTGCTACTTGTTGCGTAATTTCTTTATCGAAAAAAGCAAAAAGTCTTCATGTGATCTTCATGCTTCATGTGAGCGCAAAAACTTTTTTGCGACACTGAGGCAGCTCTACTGAATTCTGCTGTGTCCCTTCAGCTTTTCTGATACATTAGATCAGGATTTGCAGGGGAAAAAAAACACATACCCAGCTGGAGAGAAAAAGCCATCGAGGCAAAGAGAAACAGACAAAGATAGACGGACACAGAGACAGAAACAGAGTGGAGAGTCTTCTCTTCTCTCTCCACCCCCCTCAGCCCCCTCCAGAGGTTTGTTTTTATCTTCTCCTGTCCTCCCCTGGTTGGGAACAAAGCGGTGGAGGCTGGCTGAGCGGGGCAGCGCTTGGACAGAAAGCCGAGACATCTGCTTCTAATATCTCCACTCCCAGCCTGTCTGCCCCGCTGTTGTCATTTGACCGAGGATTGATTGCAGCTCCGGCCCCGCAGTGCACAGGCAGGCCGGATTTGGACAAACACGCCTGGCTCGACTTTTCAGCTGTCTCTTCTTCTGCGTCTTTTCATGACGAGCACGTCCCGGCGTCACCTTTTTCCCAGTTAACAATTTGCTTTACTTGGGTAAACACCATATCCACAAATGTAAATTTATGAAAACTCCACCCCTTGTTGACAAGCTTTAAAAATGTAAAATCAGTGTCTGTTACTGACACAGTTTACTACTAGCTGACTGATGTTTTTTGGGGTTTTTTTTGTGGTTGTGTTATTTTAGTTTTCTCAGTCTTTGTAAGCTGTTTTGGTGTTTTTCTGTTTTGGTGACAATATGTCAATTGTCACTTTCTTATAATGTCGTTTTATAGAGGGAATATATACCTTTTTACTTTTTATAAATGCTCTGCTGACACAATTGTATGTTCTTGCAAAACCCAATAAACAAAGTTTAAAAAAAAAAATGTTTAAATCTTAACTGATCTCTTCAGTGAGTTCTTGAGATCCGCCGCTGGTTCTAATGTGTACAGTCACATCACACGTAAAGGTGAAAAAGGATTATTATTGGATTATTGTATTATTATATTGCTTGACATTCACCTGCTGTTGGAATTTTCAGTAACAATTATGTGTCGTTTGTCCACTCATAGAGCTGATATGGCTCTGGGGCCACTGTTCAAAAACTATCTTAAGGGTTAAATTAACTCTGATGGCTGTGGACTTGTACAAACACTGGGATGATGTTGATTTTTACACCCTTAGAGTTAAATTAACACTGCCGAATGTGCTGTGTGTAAAAATGTCAAGGCCTTTCCTGTAATTGATCAAAGTGACAATGTAATTGCTGTTTTCATCAGTTTGAAAAAAAGAACGGCTTTGAATGGCAGTCACTGAAGAAAGGAAAAAAAAAACATGCAATCTCAATGTGTGTTCTTGTGCTATGGCGCAAGCCACTGAACTTCAGCGAGATGTGAGAAAGTAATTGGGTCTTTGTTGAAAGTAAAGACAGAAATCCATGGATTAGGTCAGCTCAGTCATCTAGGTGTTGCTGAACTCTAGTTCTAGTTTTCTCCTCCCTAGATCCAGGTTCTTTGGAGAAAAAAAGCCATCCTTGTTTTCTAAATCCTGCGGTTTCTTGAGATGGATCAAAAGATCTTCACAAAGAGAAGCCCTCAGTGAAGAGAGGACGGCTGAGGATTGATAGTGCAGCATTGCCCTCAGTGATTTATCAGCCTCTGAGCATTTTACAAAGTAACGAATTTCACTTGGCCGGAAATGGCTCTCCACACCTGGGAGTAAAAATATACCGTTTGATGGATTCAGTAAGTGGCCGTCAGCCACGTATAACCAGGTATTTTTCTTTTGTTCCTCATAAAGGGATACATAAAAAGGAATAGGTCATTAAATATTGACACAGAAAAGTGCGAGGAGTGGAGCTGTCAGTCTGTCACAGACAAATGGGCGAGATTTGGATGTCAAACTCTCAGGCTCAGTGTAGCGTTTGAAGCCCACTTCACTGAGAATATGTCAGTGCCACACAAGTTGATTTGGAAAAAGGAATATTAATGGCATATTTGAAGAGGTGCGATGTCAAGCTGTGAAGGGCATCAATTCAACGTCAAAGAAACATTCTGACTGCATATACGCAGCGGGGATGTTGAACTTTTTTATTTGTGGAATAGAGTTTGCCACCTTTATAGTTTCACTTGGATCTTCCTTTTAAGAGAAAAAGGTACAAATTGATGCATTTGTTGTTGTTTTCCTTATGATGATACTGTTTTATTTACAGTACAAAGTATAAGGAGATACAGCCTGATCCAAGAGGACAGATAAAGCAAGAGACAAATACCAGTTCTAGTGTTTTAGTGTAACATTACAGTCCACACAGACCTGAAAGACAGAATTTGAGAGACCAGTCCAGATCAACTTGAAGAGTTGGTGAATATAGCATCAACAGACAGAATTTTGACCAGTATGTTCTGGTAGCCTACCAGTATGTTACCAATCCTATTTTTTCAAGTAGTTAACTATTTTGCCTGGCTGCCTAAAAAGAAGCCACCTGGACAGCAATTGCATCTGCCACTGAAGCATCAGGTGAGGGATGTTTTTCATAGCTACAGTTCAGTCCATAGGCTTACTGAGGCATCTGTAGCTTAGACCGGTGGTTCTCAACATGGGGTCTGGGGACCACCAGGGGTCCTTGAGGGGGTTCCAGGGGGTCCCCAGCAAATTGATGAATTGTTAAACTTCACCATTATTTCATATACAAGAAGTTAACACAATCAGAGAATGTAGAAGAATGACTGTTGATCATAGTTTCACTGTTATCGCTCTACCTACAATACAGATAGTTGTGGAATCCTGGACAAATAATATTAAACAATGAAAATATTATTAATATTAATATATTCAGATTTGTGTCTGAGAGACAAAATCTCATCAAATGGGGGTCTGTGGCCCTAATGCATACTAAATTAGGGGTCCGTGATATGAAAAAGGTTGAGATTCACTGGCTTAGGCATACTGAGCAGGATTTTCCCCCTTGCAATAGCATAAACTCATCCAAAAATTATCCTACTCAATCATTACTTATGGCCCATTGGTGGTCTGTGACAGTGTGTGTGTGCATCGTTTTATATCTAAAAGCCAGACTGGCTATGGTAGCAGTTCCAAACTTTTAATACAGACAGGTCAGAGCTAGTGTGTATTGTGAGCTGGCAGCTAGCTACCGTTAGCGTGGCTTCATTGTAGTAGAAAAGCAGATAGCTAAGCTAACCGGCACCTACCTTTCCAACAGAAAAAATGCCAACTCTGCGCCGCTCTTCATCCCCTTCCTCTCCTTCCTCTCCTTCAATACTCGCCAACGGGTGAAAGCCAAAAGATTCACTCTCTATTTGGAATGAGCCTTGTCTGCTTGCCGTTTTGCCTCGTTGTAGGCCCTACTTTTTTTTTTTTTTTTACCGTTCTGGCAACCACAGGGAGGAGGGGTCGACTGTGAAAGTTGTGTTTACAAGCCACAAGCAGCAAAATCCTACTCAGTATGCCTTAAAACTTAGCTTAACCCCTTGTACTCTGACTTTAGCTGACTTTACCCTTAAATTTCCCCTTAAGTAGCTTCAACGTTAGAATTTTTTTTTTTTCCTAACTGTACAACATCACATCCATATTCTGTAGCTGCTGTTCCAACACTTTCTTGAAGCTTTAGCTGCTTACATTGAATGAAATATTAATATACAAGACGCCATGTTTTTATGGCTGCACCATTACATCAAATGGAAAAATCTAGATGTTTGTGTATCATTATATACACATTTCCCTGTATGTAGCATGACATATTTGGTGTCTTTGGAAAACTTGTTATCTTGACTAGAATTTAAAATAAAGTTCTGTGGGTTTGAACAAAGCTTGGCCGTGCAACCTGCGTTTGTAATGATGGACCCAGTGGTGGGGCCGGCAGGGAAGAAGGGGACTGCCCATTGTTCCGACAACCCATTATTCCGAAACCCCAATAGTCCGAAAAATGTCCACCCATTGGACCGAAAGCCCATGGCACCAAGAAGAACAGGTTAAGTGAAAATTGTGTGTCTAATTCCTGCTAATGGCACATAATTTTGTGTCTACAACATATAATCTGTGATTGTCTCGGGCAACAACCCAAATCAGCCGTGTCCCCTACAGAACACGAAAAAAAATGCACACATTGCCTTGCAATCGTAACACGTCTCTAACGCGTTCGGTGTAGCGCCGGGGTGCGAAGTTTGATGTGTCAAGTGGAGAGGCAGAGAGAGAACCTGTCAGGAGCTGCTTTGTACCACTCTCAGGAAGCATGGGAACGGACGTCCAAGTGAAATCAGAAGCCGATCTTCAAAGCGCGGCATTGTCGAATTGTTTGGACAAGGGGTTGCGTGTGATCCCCGCTCAGAACGGTACAACGGAGCGTACTACCGTTCTTTATTTTGTCTCCACATCTTGTCTTTCAGTCAGGCGAGGGTTCGGTGTCACGGACCAGAAGCATTTCATGGGCCGTCGTCCTCGCCCTGGGATCTGCGGGACGGGTGGGAAGGGGGGAAGGGGAAGGGTCCAAACGTTGACCGTGACAAAACCCTGGCAGAGGGATCAAAGTCTGCCTCCGTTCCCCAAACACCACGACCCCGAACATCTGCTCCAGCACTTGTGAAAGCAGATAAATCCACATTGTGTATCACGTCTCAACATCTCCGCCAGGTATCAGAAGTTATTGTCTCTCCCTTCTATTTCATAAGCATCCCACTGTCTGCACATTATGTTCTTTATTCTCTGTTAGGATTCCCATTTTCTATTAATAATACATTAATACGCATTGATATTACAATGAGACTGAAATTATAAGGTTCTGTGTGACTTTTTTTAAAAACAAAATGGAATTATCCACATATTCACAATCTCTGAATGTTACTTTTGTTGTTTTAAAGAACCTTTTGGAGTTAAACATTATAGAAAAAAAACATAACTGGTACTTGCCAGCTTGGGTGTCAAATCTTTGATGCTCAATGTCTAAGAACTGCAGCTCCACCCAGACAGAACCATATAATTCCAAGCTATACATTGAAATTGCCACTTAAAAACTATTGTCACTACTACTGTTGAGAATGCTTACGTCTACTTATTCAGTGCAAACTCAGCTGCAAGTGTATTTTATCACTCAGTCCATTAAAAAGACTATAAAGCTGCTTAGAAGCCCTAAAGACACAAAAGAGAGGGGGGGTTTAGAAAGTCGTAGAAATGTATTATGTATAGAATAATGAATAATGTGATTGTCAATTTTGATTTGAATAGGAAAGGTAATTGTTAATTGTGCTGTAAACGACAGAGGTCTTGCAGTTGAAGGTTTCTGAATCCCAAGAAAAGAGAAGAAGTAGAAAAGTCAGAGTCTGCTTTGTCCGTGGCCTTGAGGACTTAATACAAGAGTAGTAAGAGATCAAAGTGTCACTCAGTGGCGCTCCAACTGGCTTGTGGGTAATCCCGGGCTTGGGGAGTCAAATATCAGCAGATGATAGAGCTTGGCCATTATTCCAGTGCATGCTGTAGATCCAACCTCAAATTTCAGAATATGACATTTTACTGGGGGGAGCGATGATGGAATATGTGCCTGGGAATGATTAGGGTTTGACAAGATTCTCATGTTGTGTATGTTTGGCAATGGGAGAATACAGGCCAAGGAGGCTGTAAGACAAGATGTGAAGAGGGAAACCTATTGATCCAAGTCTCTGAGGCTGGCCTATTTCTGAAAATTTACTTCTCATTTACTTGAAATATTGTTTATATAACCTGTCAGGCACTTCAGCGCTGTCAAAGGCGGCGGTATCACTTGCATAAGCTGAGTTAAGTGCACCACATATCAGTTTTTCGCTTCAAAATGCCTGAAAAATTACAGTTTCACCCAGAGCCGATCTGAGGCCCAAACCTTAGTGAATTAGATGCTTTTTGCAGGAAGTGAAGAAATGTTCTCCATCTCACCGAGCTGTCTGAAAACAAAAGTCTGTGACGGATAAAGCGAGAGGGAAGCTTATTCTGTTTGTCAGACGAGGCAAATGAAGGGTAACTGCTGAAGTGTCGGCTCAGCACTGGAGAGTCAGCGCTGACTGAGAAGGAAAGCTTATTGCTGGGAGGAAAATGCCACTCTGTGTGTGTGGGCACGCTCCCTATGGGAGGCCGTTTTGTCCTTTATCCTCTAAAACAGTTATTCTCAATCTTTTTCATATCATAACCCCTAATTTAGTCCACATTAGGGCCACGGACCCCCATGAGGCTTTGTCTCTCGGACCCAAATCTGAGAATATTTTTATTGTCAGATATGATTTTGTCCAGAATTCCATGACTGTCTGTATTGTAGGCAGAGAGATAACAGAGAAACTATGATCAAAACAGTCATTTTTCAACATTCTCTAATTGTGTTAACTTCTTGTAAATTAAATAATTCTGAAGTTTAACAATACATCAATTTGCTGGGGGACCAGCAGGGTAACTCTGTCAAGGACCCCTGGTGGTCCCCGGACCCCATGTTGAGAACCACTGCTCTAAAACGTACTAGTCATAAAACAATAGCCATTAGTACTTTATTAGTCGCTAGTCACTATTCTGACAGCTAATTTACTAGTTCTAGGTACTAGTGACTAATAATTAATAATTCTTAATAGAGGTTTTAAGTGACAGATATTAACTATTCTCATTTAGATATCAACATGCGATTTAGTCTGCTGTTTTGGTTGGTTGGTTTTTTAACTATTTAAATACATCCCCCTTTATTTATTTATTTATTCATGTTTCAATTTATTTTCACTTTTCTCTCAATTTTATATATGTATGTATATTTTGTGTGTAAATATGTATGTGTATATGTATGTGTATATTTGTGTGTGATATCCCTATGTGCTTATGTAATCTACACGTTTCCTGTGCCTATTCTAAATTTATTAAACAATAGATCGCAAAAAAACATGTGATTTTTACAAATTTTTACTAGTAGTTTTTTCATTACGCAACTGTCACTTTTTAGCACTTGTCTCTAAAGCAATTCTACTAGTTATCATTCGTTAGGTACATTAGGTAAGTATTTATTAAAGACAAGTTGCTATTCCATTCTTCATGTGAATGTTCCATTGTTTTAGGTGCTAGTGAATAGTGAGTACTAGTTTTTCTGTAACAACTAACTTGAAACTATTGAAGTGAATGGGGTCTGGTTCTTTAGAGTTCCAGAAAGGACCTAAAATGTCCATCATTATTTCTCTCAACAGCTCGTGCAGCAAAATCAGTGTTTTTTAGCCAAACACTGCAGCATTTTGGAAACACAGTGTCACCAAAACACTGATTTTTACTCCAATATCTCATACCTCACTGACAATTACTTGCTACTGAAAGCATGAACAGGGCCTTTAAGACAATAATCAAAACATGGAGACTTCGAATCCAAACTGCAATATAACCATTTCGGGGGAAAAACACAAATTTCTCGAAAAAATATATGCTCTGGTCAGTCAGTGGTACCATTGCGTCAACCAAGGACGCAAGCTATCTACCATCTTTTAAAAAACACCACAAACTGTTTTGCTATCAATCATTCTGTGACAGTCAGCATCACATTTTCCAAATGGTGGCTATCTCATTTCTGAAATGAAACTCTCTCACATGTTCAGGCCTCAAGGGAAAGCTTTAAAGATTCCCACATTATACGATTCATGTGCTTCATTCCCATTCACACACTCACACGCTAACACTGACATGCAACTTATACAGTATATCTGTGACTTACACTAGAACAATCACAAATAGATTTAAGTAGGCCTATCTGTACACACACACACACACACACACACAAACACACAGAGTCAATCATAAAACAATAAACAGATGTGGAGATCTCATCCAGCATTCCCATCCACACACACATCCCCATCCACACACGCACACATACACACACACACACACACACACACACACACACACACACAAAGGCCCGTAGCATTGTTAGCAACACAGAGCCAGTCGACCTCCTCCATGCTGTTCTAATTAGAGGACCATGAGAAGAAACACACTGACAATCTACAGTGTAACCAGATCCCGTCCTCACTCCGATCCTCCGCTACCCAACACACACAGTCCGCCTCTCTTTATGGCTCTCTGTCCTCCTTCTCCCCTCCCTGTTTTGTTCATCATCTCTTTCTTCTTCCTACATTTGGTTTTTTTTCTCCCCCAGGCTTCACATCCTGTATTTAGTGTAGTGGTAAATAAAAAAGGTGGGTAAACTACAGCATGATGTCCAGTCAGCATTATGAGCAAAAATAGTTTTGATATATTCTCAGAAAAGCTTTAAAGGAATAGTTCACCCAAAAATGAAAATTCTGTCATCATCTACTCACCCTCATGCCAAATGAAACACAGGTGAAATTTGTTAGTCCATATAACACACAGGGAGGTTGCCAGCACAACTTGGTAGCAGCCTTCTGCTACCAAGTCAATGGGGACCAGTTCTTTAGAGTTCCAAAACAAAAACAGCCAAACAATCACACTGAATAGAAAGACCTATACACCATTATTTGTTGCAAATCAATCAGCTGTAGTTAATATTTGCACTGAATGATGGTGTAAATATACTGTAGGTCTTTTTGGAACTCTGAAGAACTGGTCCCCACTGACTTCAGTTGTTTTGGAGAAGGCTGCTATGGAGTTGTGCTGCAGCCTCCCTGTGTGTTATATGGACAAACTTCACCTGTGTTTCAACTGGCATGAGGGGGAGGAGATGATGACAGAATTTTCATTTTTGGGTGAACTATTCCTTTAATTTATTCATTTAAAACATCCTATCCTCATATAACTTACATCAGTTTGATACTGCTTACTACGATGACTTAAAGTCCTTAAAGGGGGGGCAACACCGCAAAACACACATCTAATTTAGCAAGAACATAGGAATGCTCAAATATATTACTCTGGGTTTCACAGTTTGTTCAAAACTACGTCAACGAATCGTAGCACTGTGACTCTGGAAACCGAAGCAGCAGAATGCTAACGTTAGCATTTTAGCCAGTTAGCTTGTGAACTGCCGCAGAGAGGAATGCCACTGTCGAAAATGGAACGGGTGACAACATTTTATTGAAGTCCAGCCTTTCTAGTATGAACCACAGTACACTGCTGAGGAGATTTACCAAAGGCAAGAGGCAACAGCCAGCTGCTTGCTTGTGAGTCAAGCAAATTCCCCGGGGGAAGAGTTGCTGGGCTAGCCTCAGGCTAACAGTGACTGCAGTGGATGTACTGATATTGCATTATCCCGCTGAGATATGCTGCAAAGAATGGGACTGTCACAGTTTTTGCTCAAATCCATAGCTGACACTGAAGAACACGGATCATTGCGTGTTACTCAACATTAAAGTTGCGATGCACACATGAGCATGCAGCAGCATTTTAGAAGCATTCCTCCACACAAACAAACAGGGGCCACCCAATGGGTAAGAAGCACCTTAATGCATGTATTGTAAAAAGACTTTTATTTGGGAAACAAAAAGCGACAGAATGTTCTACCCCATTAACATACAATTAGCATAACAAGGACAAGATGGTACCTTTACATCTTAACGTAAACTGGCATAAACAGCTATAGTAATTTTAATTTACCGATCAGAATTCAACCATCATAAACAATAATATACACAGGCCTACATAATATTGGTGGCAATTTGTCTTGTGGTATAATACATTTTCCCACCCATAAACATGTTTACAGGCTTTTGTCTCTAATTTAAAATGTATGAAATTACAGAGAATTTATGAGAACGCAACTTAACCTAAAGCTAAAATGCTCTAAAACTCGATTCAAATAAAATCACTTGGGTAACACTTTACAATAAGGGTACACTAAGTTAAGGGTTAGTTAATGCTTAATAAGGGTTAGTTAACCCTTAATTAACAGTTAACTGGTTACAAATGGTGTTCATGTTAACTAAGGTATTAATTTTTACATTATTTAATAGTTTATAAAGATGACTATTAAATAATGTATAAATTAATACCTTAGTTAACATGAACACCATTAGTAAATGATTACCAGATGCATTAGTTAACTGTTAATTAAGGGTTAGTTAATGCTTATTAAGTATTAACTAACCCTTAATTAATGTACCCTTATTGTAAAGTGTTACCAATCACTTTAATAACTACTTATATTCATATATATAGCACATACTTCAGATTTCAGAATTCATATTTAAGTAAGCAATCGAAACTGTTAGTGTCATCTTTAAGTAAGAACTGTTCATAAATCGAAACAAAGTAATCCATCCTTTTCACAAACTTCCCACTCAGACATGGAATTGGAATTGCCGGCTGCATATGCTTATATCATTCAACAATTGTTTATATTCTATTTTATTGCTTTTATTGCTTATTTCATATCCTTGTTTTGTGCTTATGTTCTGATTTTCTTTTTATTGTCCATGCTGCATCCTATTAATTACTATCCATTAGTATTTGTGGTGCAATTTCCCCACAGGCATCAATCATTTTTCATCTTATTATGTTTATAGATACAGTATATGTCATCCTAAAAAGGTGGACAAACTCTATTCCTTCAAATCAAAAAGTGGGTGAGCTGAGTTTAGGTGGGTTTACTTTCTCTCGCTCCATGCCTCCCTCTTCTCCCCCTCCTTTCTCGTCTTCATCCGTCTTGCCTCAGACCAAACGTTATGTATTCCACACCCGTCCTCCCCGGCTTGCTGACAGAGCACCTTTACAGCTCTGGACCCTGGGGCGGCGAGGGATCAGAGAGAATCGGGACAGATCACACGAGGTCCAATTAGGCCGCTCCAGGGCTTCACGCTCGAGCAGAAACCCAAGTGGGACCTTCAAAAGACCAACGGCTTGCGATTCAAGCCAGCTGTCATTGAATGAGAGAGAGGTCTGGTCAATGCAACAAAACTTTACAACCAAGACTGTTTGCCTTTACAGAGCATCGATCCGATCGCGTTGCTCTTCCAGTCCAGGTTCTAATCATGTCAGAGGTGTGACCAAGTCAACTTTGCTCGAGTCCCAAGTCAGTCTCAAGTCCAGAAGTCTCAAGTCAAGTCCCAAGTCTAAATGTAGATTACCAAGTCAAGTCACAACAAATCAAGAGTCCAGCATCAATTTAATATCTTAAATAAAACTAAATATCTAGGACTTTTCAATGCAATATGGTTTTAATAGGATAAAAACTTGGTAAGAGCATCATGAGTTTGATTTCTATAATCAGTTTCAACTTCAATAAATTCAATCATTCCATACAAATTCAGAAAACAGAATTTAAATTCAGTCGTCTGCTGGAACAAATCTCATCACTTTCAATCTAAGTCATTTACACAAACACAAGATCTCAAGTCAAGACTTCAGAAACCTTTTCAAGTCGTCAGAGTACAAGTCAGAGTCGAGTCCCAAGTCACCAGAACCCAAGTCAAGTTGAGTCTCAAGTCTTCTCTTCATGTCAAGTCAAGTTTAAAGTCCAAGTCATGTGACTCCTTAAATGCTTAGCACAACAGAGGTGCTAAATATGATGGAGAGGCCTTTACTGGGAGAAGTGCTCTGTTGCTTAGAGTTGACCGATTTTTTATTTGTCCCTTATTTAATGCTGCATTAGGCAAGATCTGTGTGTCTCATCAGTCTAAATCACAAAGGGGGGCTGCAGCAGAGAAGTGTCCCATCAACACTGAGATGCTGTTGATTCGTCATATTTATCCAAATAAAATTAAATCATTCACTAATCTGAACAATCAATGACAAAGTCTGTCTGTCTGAACACAATAACTCAAGAACAACAATGATGGAAGCTTCATACTTACACCACAGGTTCCCCCTACAGAGTAGATCATTCTGATTAAATTTCGGAACACCTTGCTGTATAAATTTGCATATTAATGAGGAAAAACTGATTGCTAATTCACTAATTAGCTTAATGGATGGCCTTTTTAGCATAACTGGTTGTGTTTAAACCCAAGTGCCTCTTACTCAGTTTATTTAATTGGTTTCATTGAAACTACGTCAATCCCTAATGAGCCTCGTCTGCCTCATGGAGGTAGAACACCTAGAAGAAATTTCTTAAGCTGACACAGTCTGTGCGTTATTGTTGAACTTTTATCCTTTTTGTGGCTTGGGGTAGGCAACAATCATGTAGGCAAATTATCATCAACAATGAACCAAAGTTTTATTCTTTTTATACCCCTAAATTACCATAAATATACTTGTAAGAACATAATGTGCAAAATAGACAATGAAAGGCTGTTTATGAGGTTTAGTCTTCCTGACTGAACTTGAACTACAGCTTCAATTCTGGTGTCTGCAAGCAAAATCCAAAAGTGGCTCCTAAACAGAGAATAATAACCTTTATTTGTATAGCACCTTTCATACACAACATGCAGCTCAAAGTGCTTTACATCAATAAAAGACAGATAAAAAAAAGAACAAGCAAAATGCATTGCATTAAAAGAATCAAATCAAGTAAAACAGAAAGATAAAAGAACACAACAAATACTCCCACTTTTAGATGCACATTGTGAGTGAACCCATATGTTTTTCTGGTAACACTTTAGATTAGGGAACACATATTAACTATTAACTATGGGTTTTCCCTCAATAGTTTAATAATTTCCCTCAATAATATGTTATACTAGCACCTTATAAGCCCCAAACTGAGCAAAGCATACTGAGAGCCTAATGTGCAACAACTTGCCATAAACACTAATCAGGAGGCTGTTGAGGGAAAAGCCATAGTTAATGGTCTATACTTGTAGAATACAATAGTGCAGAACAAGGTGCTAATAAGTGGTTAGGAATGACTACTAATGAACCAATATGCATGTTAATAAGCAACCTATTAATAGTTAATATATGTTCCCTAATCTAAAGTGTCACCATTTTTCTTTAATTTTCTTTTCCCCTGTCCTTTCTGATTCTACTCTTGATCTGATATTTACGTCAGATCTCACTGCCCAAGGCAAACGAGCATCATAGATTCTCCTCTTGGTCAAAAACCTCACCATCCACAGATGGATGTGAATCATACAGGGTAAAGCTCTGTCCCCCCCACATACAGTGTTCACTTGTGCAAGTAAGCAAGACCAATGCAGCAGCAGTGAAGCGCTCACCAACATTAGATCTTTCCCTCTCTCGTCTCTTCGGTTTCCTTTGGTATAAAGCGTCACAGACCGGCCAGGCTGGTAAACATAAGCATGCTGTGTTCAGTTTACTGACCTCACATTACAGGATTTCTGGGTATTGAAGTTCAAACCATTTTCAAAGTCACCTCTCACTTGCATATGGCAGCTTTAACCAAACACCTTGACTAAAACCACATTCTGAAGTGCAGCGATGACCTGGGGAATATTCCCTCCTGATTTTTGACTTGGAGTCAGCTGGCCTATTCTCTCCGAGGCACGGCCCAGCAATCTAGGAGGAGAGGAAACGGGGAGGCGTGATGAAGTCAAGGGCCCAGTTTAATGACCTCAGATCAAGCTACATGAGTGAGGGAGGACTAAGGCGGATACAGTTACTGTGCATCTGCTGGCTAAAAGTCCGTCCATCTGTTTGTCTGCCTGTACACATCAGAGATTAACTTAATTCCTCTGTTTGTTGATGAAACTTAAACTAGGAGAGGAAGGGAAGGATTTT
The DNA here is from genome assembly GCF_046629955.1 of Centroberyx affinis. Lineage (NCBI taxonomy): Eukaryota > Metazoa > Chordata > Actinopteri > Beryciformes > Berycidae > Centroberyx > Centroberyx affinis. The sequence continues at coordinate 135,242 of NW_027279985.1, forward strand.
CCAGAGGTGGCTGCAAGTTGCATGGAGGCAAATGAAACCTTTTGTAGGTAAACACAGCATGCATACACCAACTCATATTTTCATGACACACACACACACCTCTCTATCAGATTAATCTTTGGCACCTGCCTGTGTTCGTTCTCTGTTGAACGCATTTCTGATTTTCTACTGGAAAACCCAGGAATGTCTAATGAGGAAAACGGATGCTGCAGGTCTTCTGTCTCGCACAAAGTACCGCCTGTTTTTGCCGTCTCAAGGTCCTCGCAGTGTGAATAGCTCTTTAGTTCCTATCTGTTTGCCTGAAGGATGAGGCTCGATGAAAAGACTAATCACAAGTCTGACCATTTTTAGAACTGAGAGGCACGCTTGAGATTTCGACAGCTCCGACGAGAGAGTAGCGGTGCAGAGCGCAGTTATCTCAAACAGATGAGACCGTTTTGTCCACTATTGTCTACCTTCTGTAAGTGTGTGATTACAGTGGTGGAAAGTAACTAAGTACATTTACTAAAGTACTGTACTTAAGTACAATTTTGAGATACTTGTACTTTACTTGAGTATTTCCATTTGATGCTACTTTATACTTCCACTCCACTACATTTCAGAGGGAAATATTGTACTTTCTACTCCACTACATTTTTTTGACAGCTTTAGTTACTTTTCAGATGGAGATTTGACACAATGGATAATATAACAAGCTTTTAAAATACAACACATTGTTAAAGATGAAACGAGTGGTTTCCAACCTTTTTGGCTTTTGACGTCTTACAAAAAGCAGTGTGTAGTCGGGTCACATTTCAGATGTCTATGAGTTGTTAACAGCTCCACCAAATAGTGATTTTTCCCTCTAAACCTCACATGGTTTCATTTCAAGAAATGTTCATCAGAACTTTGTTTTTTCTTCTTTCCTCTCCCATTAATCATCTCACGACCCCTCAGATTTATCTGGTGACCCTTTGGAGGGGCCCGACCCCTAGCTTGGGAACCACTGGACTAAACTAGCTAACTGTATATAAAGTAGTTCAAACTAGCTCCACCTCCAGCAGCTACAACAGTAACATGCTGCTTACACACTGATGCTTCAGTATTAATAATCAAATGATGTCATATATAATAAAATATCAGTCAGAGGGACCAAACCACTACTTTTACTTTAATACTTTAACTACATTTTGCTGCTAATACTTATGTACTTTTACTTAAGTAGGATTTTTTTCATGCAGCACTTTTACTTGTAATGGAGTATTTTTACATTGCTGTATTGGTACTGTTACTTAAGTAAAGGATCAGAGTACTTCTTCCACCACTGTGTGATTACAGCTCTTGTTTTTCCTCAGAGGTTGGATGGGTGGTTGATTGCTGCAGTACCAAAAGATGGCGGCGCCCTGCGGGTTAAGGAGGTCATCGTTTGACGGTGTTGAATATCAGGTGTCGTCGCAGCCTGGCACACACTGCGAAACTGCAATCAGCTGATTGGAGGATTGACGTGGTCAGATCACTGGACCACCCAGGTCATTGGAGTAGACCCCCCCCCACACACACACACACACACACACACACACACGCACACACACCATCCATCACATCACAAACCCACTGCCTGACCTCAGGGTTTGAAGGAGCTTAAGCCCTATTCACACAGGACTCATTTTACCTAGCCAATAATTGCAGAGATTGTCATTGATTTTAATGCAAGTAAAAATTCCAGCAAAAATGACCACTACCACACTTTGAACTCGGTCATTTCAGGTGTAAGTTGTGATTTCTTTCTCTTTTTCTTCATCTTCTAGGCCCACAATTAGTATCTTCACATGAAAACTGAAAAATCTATAGAGGAAGGTTCTGAATTTTCAGCACAAACTTTCAAGTTTTGCTTTGCGAAATCCAGAAGTGACACATTGTAAAATCTCGACCTTATACAAGTTCAGTGGATTTCATTATTCCATGCAAATGCATTTCACGAAACTCAGAGGTTGGGGGTAATCACATGCCAGTAGTGCTTTAAATGAATGCATTCAGTTATTGGAAGAAATCAAATGCCCACTTGTGACATTTTAATCACTTGATCTGTACCATACTATATTGACCTTTATTCATTTTTTTTTTTTTCTCCTCAGACCTTTCCTTATTGATAATCAAACGAAGCAGGGTATGATGTCAACAGTATATTATTGAGGGGAAAATGTAAATGGATTTATTATCTGGAAAACGTTACATCCCCAGGCCAAGAATGAAGAGCTTTGTTGTCTAGATGTTTTATGGAACTGCTCTGTGCAGGCCATGAATGATGTTTGTATACACAGACTTAATCCCTGGAAACCGGTTTTATGAGGATCTAGTTTATCTAACTGTTGTACTGGTGTATCTCTTATAGAATGAGTCGAATGCTGCTGTTCCTGCATTTCCAATAGAATTTTGACAAGTTCTTCTTACCCAAATATAGACATAAGGCACTTTGCATGTGTGTGTGTGTGTGTGTTTATTCTCTATACATTCTTTCTCTATGTATGTATGATTGTGATGGGTTTGCCAGAAATGTTATGTCATTATGTTTGGAGCTTCTGAAATGAAACATAAGAGAAAATATATATTTTCTGTGCCATTTTGAAAAGGTATCTGTCCTAATATTCAGCAGTGTGCAGATCCTTCAGGACCGACACATTTCACATCGTATTTGGAATAGATGCACCTGCAGGTCAATATTGTTTATAGACTAATTCTTCAGCAAACAAACTTTTTGATCTTATGCGGAACCACTTTATTTGGACGGTCCAATGTTGATGTTCACCTATCAGGTTACAGAAGGATGTTCAACAAAGTGTCACTTGCATATTTGCTGCATCTCTATAAAACTATGTAACCCTAACCCTCACCTTAGTTAACCCTAACCTTAATCTGACCTAGGGCTGGACGATAAATCAAGTATCATCATCATATTATCGTTTGTGATTTTGGGATATCGAGACGCACAATTCTGCCATCTGAACTGATAAGAACAAGCAAATTTTACTTAGAAACTCAGACAAAATGAAGTATGGTACGAATATTATGTGAAAATTTCAGTTTAGTTTGACATCACACCAAACATTACCATTCGGTTCAATATGATGAACATTAATTTGATTATTTAATGTGATTTCGCTTATGTAAGCCATATCGTCATATATATCGATATCGAAAAAAATCCTTATGATTATCGTGATATTGATTTCAACCATATCATCCAGCCCTATTCTGACCCTATTTTTGCCTAACAATGACTATTTACAGACTACTTTTCCCACTATAGTATCACTTGAACCAGACTTTTTAGTGACGCATTATATAGTAAGCTTGGACTATCCAAATAAGGTCTTATCCATACTATATTGTCCCAGCTATATCCTGATATAGGGTCATACTGTGTACACTTACTCATAGGGGTCATAGTACAGTCAATCATGAAATACCCATCCTGAGCTTTTTCTCTTGCTTTTATCAGAGTATGCAAGCAGCTAGGTTTAAACCCAGCCTTTTTGGATAATACATGTCTACTAGACTGAAGCCTAGGTGTGATTTAAGAGACTCTCTGTTTCAACAAAGATGCAAGCACGGCTCTGCTCAGTGGCGACTGGATTGTGTCGACATACCAAGGGCTCTAGCAAGAGATGACAATGTTGAAAATAGGTCAGAGGGAGAGAGAGTAGAGAGGGAGAGAGAAAGACCCCCTCTGAGCATCACGTACTGAGCCAGAACCTGGTTTTGATCAGCACATTCCATTAGTTAATACAATCACAATGCTTCCCCCCGTGCCAGCGGGGACTGCTCTGACTTGTCATGCAGTATTTTGCTTTAAAACCCTTTTTCGCAAACAGAGAATCCTCTGAGGATCGTGTTCATTTTTCAAATTACAGTATCGTTACCATCCCTCGCCTATTTGTCTTTCCAATATGCTGACAAGGCAACTCAGCATAACTTATGCCTCTTTGACTCACTACTGTCTCAAAGGACTGCTTGACAAGACTGTGTCTCATTATCAGGACAATATGCTTCAGAAGTTCAGTGGTAAGAAGCCTCTGCAAGCACAAAAACAACAAATAAATCATGATCATCCACAAAGCCTTTGTCATAGTGTTTTAATTCACAATTACTTAACAGAAACAGAAAAAAAGGAAAAGGCATCAGATATTTCATAGATTTCACAGTCTATGGATACAAAGAAGACATATTTCATGTGTCATTTTTGGAGTGGTGCTTTGTCCAGCCATTTAGCATTAAAATAAAGGCTTTTTAACTTTTTACAGGACAGTTTTTCTTCTTCTTTGGTCTACAAAGTTCATACCCCCCAACTTCCAATGGGCACCTCTCCAGCACATTTGAAACCAAGGCAGTGTTCCTCCTCTGTGCTATTTGTAATTCTGGAATGGATCTAATTGTCTCGAGTTAAATATCTGCAGTTACGCCCTGTAACTGCAAGGGGTCGCACTGATTGCAGTCCCAGGCAGCTGGATGTGGTCCAGCATGGCCAAAGGTCCATAAAACATTTCAGGGCTGGTCTGTGAAAAAGGGGGTCTGGGGTGTGCTAATGAATTATGTGGCCCTAGGTTAGGGAGGGTGAATGATGGCCGTCTCACGGACAAGGTCAAGGCTAATGTCAACCAGCAGCCCCTGACCCTGCCGTGTTCCCTGTGCAGTATGAACATCTGCACTTTAACCTCTTTTAAGGAGAGTCAGGGAGAGGAGGAGTGCTCTTAAATTGGACTTGAATGGAGGAAGCTATTCCCAAAAGCAGAAAGACATTCCTCTACATATCACAAGGTTTGTGTGTGCTCCATAGAACAAAAGGCACTTCAATGAATCCTGAACGCTGTCACGTTTTCTTGAATTTGCTGGTGACAAGACACAAAAAACATACATACAAAATAACCACAAATACATATATACACAAGTATGCCAAGGTTTTTGGTCTATGGTATAATTAACCATTCAGCACAAATACAGTGATTTCCAAATGATTGCCTTCCCAGCATTATCATGTGATTGGCATGCAAGCCACTGCTGACTTGTATTTGCAGCCACTGGAATGTCCTTTGTCCTTTCCACGAAGGGACATTTGCACACAGTCTCCTTTCACCAACTGCTGATGTGAACAAACAATGCCTCTAAATCCCTTTAATACAGTTGACAGTAATAGTAATTTACAGTGATATGCGCTTGGGATTAATTTAATTGACCCCGAGCATTTTGCATGAAAGGGGACCAAAGAGTCAAGTTTCACTACCTCAGACAAGAGGAAAAAATGCTTTTACCAATAGAACATTGATTTCCAAGGCTCTTAGCAGGATTTGGCTTCAGCTGTGAAATGTTGAAATGAACATAATTGTCAGATATTACCAGATGTTACAACATTACCCACCCAGATGATATTTTAGAACCATGTAGCCTAGTGCAATCATGAAGCAATCAGATCTCATGCTGTGTGGTCAGTGTATGCAACATCAAAGTTTTCCACCACACAGCAACCCCAACCCCAAAAAATGATCAGTGGTTTTCAGTGTCCGGCCCTTCCCCTCCTCTTTCAATTGATATTCCACAGTAATATCCGAAAGTGTTCGAAGAGTGGGCCGTTCCAAAACTCCTCCAGGCTCCTCTCTTACCTGGTCGATTGTCCACTCATCCTTATCTCTGAAATAGAGTCTGTTTATGTACATGTCAGCTTGTCCCCCTTGTCTGTTTAGACATGGGACTTGACCCCTGCTGAAGGGTTAGGGGCGCCCTGCTTGTCGTGAGCCCCCGAGATCCAGTGGTAGCAGTCGGTGGCGTTCTTGTTGCGCGGCTGAACGGCACAGCGGGTGCAGTAGATGATGCCCAGCGCCACCATCACCACGATGAAGATGCAGATGGGCACCAGGAGGCCCACCAGGAGCCAGCTGCTGCCCTGCTTCTGCTCCTTGTCGTGCTGGACGGAATCCACGCCGTCGCCTCCCTCCATGCCCTCACTTGGGGGTTGATGGGAAGCTGTAGGCTGGGGGGGAGGAGCTTGGGTGTTTATGTTGTCCTCTTGCTCCACCTCCTCCACCCCCTCCAACTCAACCACCTGCATCGGGAACTGGGAGTAATCCATAGTGGTGTAATCGTCATCCTCGTCTTCCTCATTGTGATAACTGGTATGAGCAGGGATATCCCGCTCTGTGACTGGATCCACAGGGGCTGGATTTCCTGGTTCCTGGCCAGCAGGGGTGGGGCTGTTCCAGAGCCAGTTCCAGGCCCCTTCAGAGATGGTGGAGGTGGGAAGGATGGAGAGACCGGTGGTGGTCTCCTCCTCCTCATCTTCGTACCAGTCCGAGGTAGGAGTAAAGGTAGGGCTGGTGGTGGGTGGCGACTGGGTGGAGGTGGGAATAGCTGTCAACTCAGACTCAACTCTGTCCCCCCATTCAAACCAGTATGGCCCAGCTTCTCCCCTATCCATGTCATCCTCCTCTTCCTCAGGCTCCTGTGTCGGAGTGTCCGGTGCGGGGTGGAAGGGCAGCTCCTCCTGAGGGGCACTGGTGACCCAAATGACATCAGAACCGTGGACTACGGGTGTGTCGGTCAACCAGTCCAGGGAGTCATCCACCTCTGGAGGCCAGTCAGTGTGGCTCTGCTCGGGGGTCCAGTGGTAGACAGGGTCCACGGGGTCCCATACAGGTCCGGGGTTGCGCGTGACCCAAGGGAAGGGAGGAGTGACAGCGGCTTGGACGTCCCCCTCCCCTATCTTCCGACAGGAGAACTGATCAGACATGAGCTCATAGCCCACCTCACAGTAGCACTCAAATCCGCCCTCATAGTTCACACACATCTGCTCGCAGGTCCCGGGGATCTGGCACTCATCGGTGTCCTGGCACCGGCTGGGGTCCTCAGGCAGAGGGGAGAAACCCAGGTGGCAGTGGCAGATATGGGAGCCCGGCGTGTTCTCACAGGCATGTTCACATGGATCGTTCATACACTCGTCCACATCCTCACACTCGCCGTCCTCGTCCGGGCGGTAGCCCTCCCGGCAGCGACATTCAAAGGTCCCGGGAGCGTTCACACATAGCTGCTCACAAGGGCTCTGGAGGCATTCATCCACATCCAGGCAGCCACGCTCATCTGGCGCAAGCATGTAACCCTCAGGGCATGCACAACGGTAGCCATCTGAGAGGGGCAGGCACTCAAACTCACAGGGTGCCCCCTGGCATACGTCGACCACCTCACAGCTCTCCCCATCCTCCCCCAGCTGAAACCCGTCTGAACACTCGCAGTAGTAGTGGGCACCGGCCTCCCTGCAGAAATGCTCACAGCCACCGTTGTCCTGCCCGCACCAGTTCTGTGACACAGGGGGATCGGAGCAGAGGGGGGCCTCCCGCGACCAGCCCACCGAGCCATCCTCCCGCAGCATACACAGAACTGACTGCTCATCCTTGGTACCTGCCGGGCAGGGCACGGTAGCAACCGATCCAAAGGGCACATGGGTTAGCAGGGTGCTTAGAAGGTTAAAGGGTGTAGTGTAGAGGGCATTACCAGCCCCTTCGCTCCACAAGGCACCACACATTCCTTTGTAGGTATAACGGCACAGATACCCATCCACAGGGACGGAGCAGGAACCGTCCAGCCATTTGAAGTTATGGTGTTGCTCGTGAGCGGACGTGCTGTAGCCCATAGCCACACAGCGGGGACCCGAGCACGTACCGGGATATTCTTCCCTCTGCCAGTTGGTATACAGGGTATCCTGGTCTCCTGTAGTCCAAGAGAAACCCCGGAGTGGGCGCGAGGCGGTGCACTGGCGAGGCTGGCGCTGGAGGCCGATCCATACCTGGACCTTGGTGCGGGAGTGGCGCAGGTCCACATCGGAGAAGAGAGCGGCGATGGTGTCGGCTTCCTCCTGGCGTTTGATGGTGGCTAGGTTGCCTCCTTTTTCCTTGCAGGCCCTCCAGGACTCCAGGAAGGTCTTGCGTTGGAAGTAGACCACAAAGCAGCCGTCCTTGTTGCACAGAGCGTCCCTCTCTCTCAGGTCCTGGGCCAGGACTGGAGTAACTCCAAAGAGCAAAGTCAGCTGGGAGATGAGGAGAAGAGCAGCAGCACTGTGTATCAGGGAGCCCATTCTTCACTCACCGCTGTCTTCTCTCTCTCTCTCACACTGGATGTCTCTTTGCTCTCTGCCTCTCTCTCACCCTAACTTTCTTGACACTTTTATCTCTCTGCCTTTGAAACTTTCTTCAGCAGTAGTTTTTTTTTTCTCTTCACTGCCTTTGTTGTCTATCTGAACTTTTCTCCCTTCATTTGGACCCCCTCAGTTTTTCACTTTCTCTCTTTCAGTCCTCTCTGTGCTCTTCACTCTGCGCTGCTAAAACAGATCTGCGCTGGAGTTGAGTGCTTGCAGATTGTCCCCAGATTTCGGAGAGAGGGAGGGAAAGGAGGAGGGAGGGAGGTATAGCGAGGAGGGTGGGCAGAAGGGGAGAGAGGGAGGGAGTTGAAGAAAAGAATTGTATGTTTTTGGAAGAGGCGGTGGGGGGGGCGGGGGGGGGGACTATGTAGATGTGTGTGTGAGAGTGGGGGGAGGTGCGCTGATCTGTGCATTTCTTCATTTCGGAGCATGTCGTATGGTTTTCATAAGCCCGTTTATGGAAATAGTTTGGTACTCTGCCATTTACCCCTCCTTGCGTGCACGCGCGCACGCACGCACACACACACACACAAACACACACACACACACCGTATGGTGGCACTGAAAAATGTTTTTTGTTATCTCCAATAATTCAAAAGAGACTGAATAATTACTCGAACATATGCCCTTGTTCCAACAACAATCTATCAATTATCTTCTTCCTCGTCTTCTCTTCTCTAGTCTTGAACTCCACTTGTGAATCATTCATTTCAGTTTTCTTTTCTTTATGTTTTCTCTGCCTTTCAATACCTTTAATGTGAATTGTCTACCTAAATTGTTTCTATGCAGTCTGATGGATAGTTTCAAAGACACTATAGGTCCTCAACATACATTGTCAAGGTTGCTTACTTTGCGTTTGCTGTATTGCTTGAGTGTTTGTGATTTCTCTCAAGGGCAAATAGAAAGGAACCAAGCAGGGATTTCAACCTGACATCCTTCCATTTCCACATGTCTGTCATGCTACACTAACGCTACAACCCTGGGCCAGAAAGAAGACACCCGCTCCTGCTCTAAAGGCCTACAGCTATGTCAAAAAACAACAATGCTTGCCTCCATGCTAATAACTCTCATATTGGGGATGGGGAAGTAGTGAAAGTTGCCGGGGTCACTGGTGCAGAGGAAAGGGCCTCTGGGTTTGCTATGAAAACAAAGCCGGGCTGCTGAAATGGAGACTTATGTTTCTAAAACGGGGGGATGTTAGGGGGGGGTAGAGGGTCTGTGGGGAGGGGGGGGGGAAGCCAGTCCACAGAGGAAGTAGTAGAAATTCTGTGAGCCCGTAATAAATCTACCTAACTGTTGTTTCAGAGCCCTAATGCTGCATACTGCACTATTTGAGAAAAGGGAGGAACTGGGGGGGAAGCAGTGTTGCAGGACTTGGACTTGGACTTGAACCTGGGACTTCATCACCTTAGGCATAGGCTACACATCTTTTCAGCATTACCCTAAATTTGTACCTGATCATCTGGTTGGTTAACAGTATAGGCCTATAGGTTGATGCGGTATCAGTTTATCACTTCCCAGAGATCACTTGTCAATCAATCAGTGCATCCAGTACTGTTCTTCATCTCTGTTCTTGGATTTTCTGTTGATGCAGTTTGAGATTCTCTTTTCTCTGTCTGTTCAGCCATGGCGGTTATTGCTGCTCATGCTAACTACCCAGTTCTTCTTCTTCTGTTTATTCCAAACAAACTGGAAACGTAAAACTGCATCACTTCCTGTGCACCAGAGGATTTTTCCCAGGAAAGAACTACCAGACACCGGATGTTTAGAACAGCAAAAGCTTTCATGAACTGGATATAGGTTGAATCACTATTGTGTTACATCAATCAGATAGATGGTAGCAAAATTTGAAATACATGGTTAAATTTAATGGTATTGCAAATTATTACTTTAATGGTTCCCATGGGGAAATTTTGATGAGAACCAGACAAATCTGTGACAAGATATATGTATTTTGCATTAACCATAATGAACACAGTTACACATTATACTCAGAGACATGCATGTGCACACAAACACACACACACACTTGGCACCCCCCCGCCTCAGCTTGGTGAAACTGAAGTCAGGGGTGACCCAGGCCATTTGTCCCCCACTGTGACAGCAGTTAAACCAGGCGACCTCGCCCGGCCAGCTCGTTTTTATGACAGCCTGACATTTTGAGGTTAAATGGTGTTTAATGATCATCACCACCCTTTAACACACACTCGCTAAAAACCTTTTAACAACTCCCTTCACGTCTGTCTCACAGCATCCATCAGCGGTCCACAGATTATGCCTCCAGTCCAGACAGCATAAATAAATACCATGTACGGGACGTTATCACAAGATCAGATCATTTTCAATTTGAGCTACACTGAGGTGAACAATGTGTGGGGAGTGGTACATAAAGACACTCTGACAGCTTTATTAGGTTTTCTGCACAGATAAAGCCTTCATATGAGGCACTGACTTCTTTATAACGGGTCTCTAAGATCACTAGAGCCAGGCACATTGGATTTAGCCTGCATACAGGTTGCATTGGAATAATTTATGCATGAGAAAATTTTAATAGTAATTTCAACAACCCCCAGAAAAGGAGGGTGAACTTGTTGCATGCAGCTCTGGGTTAGCGATAGCATAGTAAGAGCAAAAAGAGGGCCAATTTCCCCATGTTCCGATGTATAAGAGGCTGTAGGATTTTCATTAGGTCCTTGTTGAACTCCCATGTCTGAAATGCCTGTGGTAGTAACCTTTATAGATCAGCTGATGCTCCTGCTGATGCTAGTTTTCAATGCAGGTGCAGTGGAATATTGATTATTTTTTCATATTTCACATTTCTCTACAATTCAAATTGCTTGTGGAAGCGTTTGGCTAGCTAGCAGGAGAATCATTCCAAGTTCCCTGGTTTCCTGATAAGGTCAGTGATAAGTCAAGATAAGTCCTGTCATTTTACAACATTAGATTGTTTGATTAAGATTTAGCATTTTGTTTGTTGGACTTCTTTGTTGGCTTAATCCTTTGTGTAGGATGTGACGTTAGCGTAGTTGCTAAGTGTGTCCGCAGTAACATTACATTACATCATTTAGCAGACGCTTTTGTCCAAAGTGACAGCATCAGTTGTTAAGTTGTAGTAGTTAGTAGTAGTAGTTAGTTGTAGTACATTTGAATAGTTGAGTAGTTAGTTGTAGTAGTTGTAGTCATTTAAATGTATTACTTTATATGCCAAGCTGCCAGTGGTGGAAGAAGTACTCAGATCTTTTCCTTAAGTAAAAGTAGAAATACCACAGTATAAAAATACAAGTACAAGTCCTGCATTCAAAATGTTACTTAAGTAAAAATACAAAAGTATTAGCATCAAAATGTACTTAAAGCAACAAAAGTAAAAGTACTCATTATGCAGAATGGCCCCTTTCAGAATAATACAGTATATATTATATTACTGAATTATAATTATTGATGCATTAATGTGTAAGCATCACTTTAATGTTGCAGCTGGAAAAGGTGGGGCTGATTTCCACTACTTTATATACTGCTGGGTAGCTTACAGTAATCTATAATAATACATCACAATTTATTAGTTGATTATATTTTGTATTAATAATCTGAATCTGCAAAAAAGTAACTAGTAAATTAAGTTATAAAATAAAGGTAGTGGAGTATAAAGTACAATATTTCCCATAACATGGTAATACTCAAGTAAAGTACAAGTACCTCAAAATTGTACTTAAGTACAGTATTCAAGTAAATGTACTTAGTTACTTTCCACCTCTGCAAGCTGCTCACATCTGGCAAGCATGTAGCTAGCACTGAGCTAGTTTTCAGTTTTTTTTTTAAAGTGCCCAACACCAGTCAGGAGTGAGGGAAGTGGGCTTAGACTTCATTAAAGGCCTGCCGCCTCCACCAGAGACCCGGCAAATTAATTGATGCTGTCTTGGGGCTTCAGGGATGTGTCCTGCCTGCGATCACACAGGCAGCCAGTAAATCACCCCAGGTTTCCTCTGGGATGGACCCTTGTTCATGGGCAAAGTGTATTTCATTCTTCCCGAGTCTATGTTTTCACAACTTCCTTGTCCTTGCTCTGCACTCTCATGACAGCAAAAGCCTGAGCAAGAAAGGAAAAGAGGGGGATGAGAGAGTCCAATAGTGTAGTTATCTAACTGGTACGTGAACAAAGCTGCTGCCAGGAATAGATCAGATACTCCACATCCATAAGTTATCAGACTGTGAACGCTCAAGTAACGTGCTCATCTCCAGAACAATTGCCTGTCTGGTACTGATGATAGCTGAGAAGAAGTCCTTTTGAATGTTAGAATAATAGCTGGAGAGGCTAAATTAGAAAAGATGCACATGCAGCGAAAAGAGGCACTGTGCACTCACTTTCATCATAGCAAGCTCCACTTGTGAAACACTTTTCTGGGTTGTGCATGTTCACAACTTTTTACTTCTGAACTATATGGGCACTGCTAGATAGTAGAAGAGAATTCAAAGCTGGGCTGGTCTCTTGCTGATATGTTTCCCATCCATTGGGAAATAGTACTTTATGGCACGATGTAGGTTTCAGATTCCCGTCAAGGCCCTGTGGGATTTTAGTAGGGTCCCACGCAAAGTCCAGCCCTCCAAATGAGTCATGTCTGGTTGTCAGGAAGAGATACTCTGAGCTGGGGTATGATGGAATATTCTGGACAGTACGTGTGTGTGTGTGTGTCCATCTGTCTGCCCATATGTGTGCATGCTATGCATCTGTGTGTATGGATTCCATGCATGTAGCTATGCGTCTTAAGTCTGTTTTGTATACATGCATGAATGTGTGCATGTGTGTGTGTGTTCTTGTACTTCTACCCTCGTGAGAACCATCAAGAGTGAGGAGATTTTTGGGGAGTGAGGTCATTTTGGCCGGTCCTCACTTCTACAAGGGGCAGGTTTAGGATTAGGACATGGGTTTAGGGTTAAGAATAGAATTAGAATTACGTTTAGGGTTAGGGTTAAGGTTGGTTTAGGGTTGGGGCTTGGGTTTAGGGTTAAGATTAGAATTAAGATTCAGTGGAAGGTCCTCATTAATATAGTTAAACACAGTGGTTCTCAGGGGTCCTTGAGGGGGTTCCAGGGGGTCCCCAGCAAATTGATGAATTGTTACTTCACCATTATGTGAACACAAATAGTGAATGTAGAAGAATGACTGTTTTGATCATAGTTTCACTGTTATCTCTCTACCTACAATACAGATAGTCAAGGAATTCTGGACAAAATCATATCTCACAATAAAAATATTCTCAGATTTGGGTCTGAGAAACAAAATCTCATCAAATCGTGGTCTGTGGCTCGAATTTGGACTGAATTAGGGTCCTTGATATGAAAAAGGTTGAGAATCACTGGTTAAACAAATGTGTGTGTGTGTGTGTGTGTGTGTGTGTGTGTGTAGCACTGTTTCCTGGACACTAGTCCAGGAAACAATGTGTGATTCCATTATCCCAACAGACTTCATTTACTGACATTTATTCACTGTTTTGGAAACTGTAGCAAGTCTGTGGGACAAAACTCAAACGCCTTGCACTGACCTAGGTAGACTGATTTAAGAAATGCTAATTAAACAGCGGATGTTTCACCGGTTCCTGTAAACAGGACTAATAGTTGCATTTACCATCAGTGTATAGAACACTCAGGCCCAGCTAAGGTTTCACCGCATCTCGCCATGACAGCAAAAACAATCCACTGATGGTCACACGTCGAGCAGCGATGCGTGATATCAGTCTGCACACAGGTGTTGGTAGACACGCCGCACACTCAGACACCCACTAGGTCAAACCTGTCTCCTATCATGGGACTACAGGAGGCGATGAAATGGGGAGGAGGGTTGGGACGGGACGGGACGGTGACGGGTCAGTTCATGCGTTCCATCTGGACGTTTGGCATGCTGGCCAGCGATGGAAAAACAAAAATCTAGGTCCGAGGCTAACCCCCATCCCCAAAGCCCCCGCTAAAACAACCGTTAAAACCCCCGCTGTTGTTTTGACTAGCTCCATTTTGACCAACACTGAATGTTTACGCTGCTCCCTAGCTAAATGACATACATTAAGTCCAACGCATTATTACGGGGTGATGTGCAGTACATGAGGCAATGAGGCGGAACAGCTGGGTAGAAATCGCTCTGCGGAGTGCAGCAGGGTTCCGCTCTGGGCCCCTGCCAGGTTTATTGCAAGCTCTGGGACTTAAATGTGCTCAGTATTATAAAGCTTGCTCTTTCTCTATTTCAGTTTTAACCGTCACCTGATTGATTGAAGTAATTACTTTCTGTGATATCAATCAAACAGCCTGCCATTCCTTCTTCCTTATCAATTTCCATTACTCAGCTGCATGGCGAGCTGGCCTCATGCATATCAGCGGACAGTTTTAGCATTATTTATTCACCAGTTGCCTAAAGACACAAATTACCAGGCTCTCCTGAGAAATCCGGCACTCACACCGTGATAAGATTGCTATTACTGTTCATGAAGGGGGTTTCCAGCACCGCATGCACTGTACTAATCTCCCCTGAACGAAAGCAGAAACAATTTTCCTCCACTTTGGAAATGTGCCAAACGCCCCATAAATCATCCAGCTAATCTTTCTCGATTTTGTTCCTACCGCCTCGCTGTTTGCTGTTGCGGCGGAGCTTCAGCCACTTCACATCAGAGGCGAAGGGATAGAGGTCATCCGCCAGGTCTCTCTCTCTCTCTCTCTCTCTCTCTCTCTCTCAACATGCAAAGAACAGGAAGAGTCCGAGAGAAAGGCAAAACACTCGCCCTCATATAACGCTTGTCATATGCTTCTCTGTGACCTCTTGACTTCCACTCTGCAGTGCACACATATTCAACCCTCCACCTCCACTGATGCAATCACGCCCACTCACAACCACACAACACAGCTTGACACAATACAGACACACATACACACAGCACACCCGCTTCTTTACACAAGTCCAACACAAACACCAAACACCATTAGGCATGTAGAGTTATTTAAGACACATGATCACAACACTAATGCACATGTTCTGCAGCCCACACACACACACACACACACAGGCACACCTGTATCTGCTGAAATTGAAGGCATTAAGTATAATGGTGCTGACAGAGCTTTTAGCAGTCTGTGGATGGTCTGTTGGAAATGAAATTGCCCTTTTGCAAATTGGCCATTTTCTGCATTACACCGGTGAGTTAAGGTCTGGTGATGATGACGTGGCAAAATATCTGTTTTCCACAATACCAGTTTGGTAAGAGTCAGTCAGCATACAGGAAGAAGGCTGCAGTAAGGAATTCTGTTTTTCTGAACAGACCTTTTTTTTTTTTTAGGCTTTGTTTTAGCCTACTGAATACATAGGACAATATAATTGTCAGAAAGTTTAGACAATCATGGGTACATTTTTGAAAGTGGATTTTTCAGGTTAAATAAAAATACAATTAACACCTTAATCGCTGCAAAATCTGACAAACTTGTTATTAGATAGATTCTTTATTGTCCTCTTAGAGGAAATTTGTTTCCACAGCCTGTACACATACAAAAATTGAAAACAACATCCAACAAATACAAAGACATGGAGGGACACAGAGCCAGTCACAGAAACAGAACAAAGCCCTAAAAAAAGGGGGGGGGGGGGGGGGGCACAGGAGAAAAAGAGCATAAATAAGTTAAATAAGTTATAAATAAGTTATTAGTTATTTTATCTTGTATCCAGACTTATCAAGCTTATTTTAGGATTTTTTTTTTTTTTTTGTGAAATCATTTTACTGCACTGTCAAATAAATGTTATCCGTTTCAACAAATTTTACTTTTGTGTCTTTCCAGAAGAATTATTGTAACTTGTTTCAGGACAAAAGTGAACTTTTATGACAAAAGTGAACTTTTATGACGATTTCTTGAAAGAAGTCATATTGGCATTAATCAAGTGAAATTCACTGAAACCAGCAAGATCATCTGCCAGTGCAGTGAGATAATTTGACAAAAAATATCACAAAATAAGCCTGACAGGTCTGAAAACAAATTAAAATCACTGGACTTAGCTTGCCATTTTTTTTTGCAGTGTATCTGAATTATCCTGATGAAGAAAACCCAGCTGGTACTCCAAGAAGCTTAAAGCAGACAATTATTTGCAACTCATTCTAAAAAAAAAAAAAAAAAAAAAAAAAGTACATAGTGAAGACATACTGTCCTAGATATTTTCGGGATGTTTTCTTTTAAATAGCACATTCATATTTTCCACAGGGTTACAGATGTCAGGAGAGAAGGCCATTGGACACGGACTGGATTCCTCTGGCACACTGGACAGCACTAAGGCCACTAAACTGCATCCCAGGGGTCTAAAGACATGCGCTCCCTCAGTTTCTTTAAAAGTCATCAAGCGGTAGGAACTTTACACTATAATGCATTACTGAGTTCAGCAGTTCATTCACTTTCCCCTGAAACGACGAGTGGGACAAATTACTGGTTTAATTTGAGGAATAACATTACAGTTACAAGTAAAAAAAAAAAGTCATTGTTTTTGCTATCCAAATATGTCTAAATATCAGGTTGAAGTTGAATTAGCCAAAAACTGCATCTCACCCCCATCCACTGAGTCATCGTTCTTTCAGTTGACGCCTGGATGAGAAATGGTAGAAAAATTTGCTTTCTCTGGGTGGAAAATTCCCACTACTTTGATGAGAAATGGTAGAAAAGTTGACTTTCTCCGGGTGCAATTGTTGCCCCTGCTTTGATTTTATCAAGCAAATGACAACAAGAACAAGAACATGCTGACATATGACATCATTTCAATGCAAACAACATGATTGGAGCACTTGATTAAACAGAGAAAAATTAACAAATGGATGTGGATACGGGGTAGAAATTTAGGAAGCTGAATCCTTGTCTTTGACTGCTATTTGTTTTTCCAGAACTGAGTGATCCTGATCTTTGAAGGTATGAGAAGATGCAATCACTGATTCTGGATGTGTAATGGGAAAGAATACACTAGGGACACACCACATTTTTCTTTGTTATTACTATTTTCCACATTTCAGAATAACAGTAAAGACATCAAAGCTATGAAATGACACAAAGGGAATTATGCAGCGACCAAAAAAGTGTTAAACAAACCAAAACTATCTTATATTTTAGATTCTTTAAAGTAGCCGCTCTTTGCCTTGATGGAAAGGCAAAAGGCTTTGGAAAGAAAGTCAAACATAGGATCAACTTCACTATTTATATTTGTCTAAAAAACAAATGTCAAGCATTTAAGCAGAAGCCTTTAGATCAAAATGGCTTTAAAATAACTACTTTGTTAATCCCACATCCTAGGAATAGAAGTGATAGGATAAAACCTGATTTGTTTTGTTTTTTTCACATGATATTCATAAGAACCAGATGAAACTGGGGGAAACAATCACATAGTTACATTTAATATCAGATTGCTGCTCATCTCACATTGTTCTGTTTTTGCTCATATTTTTCACACTTATATAAGCATCTAATCCCCTACTCCTCTTGAGGGGAGAGTTTCAGTATTGCAACAGGAAGAGTATCTATATTTATTTTTTTTCCCATAAGATTTTGTATTATCGTCGAAATTGAAAATGCTATCACAAGCTGAAGCAAGCACACTAATAAAGCCGGACAGGGACAGGAGTGTGAGACTGAATACATTAGAATAATATCTACATTGCAGCTTGCAGGGCTTAAGCTGATGCAGCCCTAATGCAGAGGAGGCGGATTTACCATTGGTCCACACTGACATCTGTTGCTGCTCTTTCATGTTTTTTATTACAAATAAAATCATGGGAGAATAGACCACAGAACAGAGAAAGCTAAAAAAGAAAGCTAAAGATTAAGCAGTATGAACAAGGATTTTCTCTTAGCACTGTACCGCAGAGAAGTTATGCTTAAACCCAAACTTCATAACATCATATCCCATCCAATTCACAAAAAGAACATCTAATATTCGCTTTCATTCCCTTGTAGCCTTTAAATTTAATTTGAAAAGAAAACCCTTGCATGAAGAAAAATGTGCAAACAGACTCTTTTTTTCCAGAGAACTTGTGAACCAACCCTTACAAAAAAAGCCACATGTGAATTCGAAGCACATGTGTGTTTTGGATGCATGGTTGTTTGGCTTGGTTTTCACATGAGAATGTGAATTTGCCCTGTTTCCCATGTGAAATGACATTTTCACACGTGAAGCTAATATCGTCATATGTAGTTGCGGGTGAAAACGTGAAAAAAAGAAAAAAAAACACGACACTTTTCATCTATTTGTAATGTTCACATGTGAAGTAAAAACTTGGTATGTGATGTCAGAATACAATGTGAAAACAATTGTTCACATACGGTGGACCTATGGTGTCCAAAAAGCACATGTGGGTTTTCACATGTGACAAATCAGATGTACAGATGTAACAGTAGATTTCATGTTTATCGATTTAAAAAAAAAAAAAAAAATCCACTGAAAGCCCCCTGCAGTCTTCCTGGCTCGTCCTGAATCTGTTTATGGGTGGAAATATTATTCATTGATGGAACAATAGCCAAGTAAGTTGTTGCTTGGCTAGTGCTGCTGCCAACCATTTTCTTTTCATGTATATTTTTATTGGAGTTGACTACATGTCCCGTAGCCAACAGTGTGATTATCTTGTAAAGAAGAATGCTGAAGCCCAGAGATTTGGCTTCACAGTTCACTGTGTTCAATAGGGTTCCACTAATGTATCAACTGTATATTGGCCTTTTATTAAAAATCTGATCTGGTCCAGTCAGTGTGGTTCACCTCTGATATGATGGATATGATGCAGTTTGATTGATTACATATTTATTGTAGAATTGAACAATGCTACCCTGGTTGTCTATGGGAAGAGCTTAACCTGAACTGATTCTGATGAGACATTTTGATCAGAATCCACACAAGTACACATGAATGTGCTTTTATTATAATGATTATTATTATCATCCTGGTTTTCAATGGAGAGTTTTAGTGTCCCATGATGGTGTAAATCCTGTTCCAGAGGCTTTTACACCCGGACAAGAATACAATTCTGGGGGAAACACTGACTGTTAGGAAGTTTTGGGAACATTTTGGCATTAAAAAAAGGTCAAATTTAAAGGGGCATTACATAATTTAGGATCTTTATTTACACATCTTACTACGGAAGAGGATTAGGGCCACATGTGAAAAATGTATTTGAGTTCTGAGTTTAAACTCAGAATTCTGACTTTTTTCCTCAGAATTCTGACTTTAAAGTCAGGACAAGGAGTGTGACTTAAAAGTCAGAATTCATAGAAAAAAGTCAGAATTCATAGAAAAAGTCAGAATTCTTACTTCATTCTCAGAATTCTGACTTTAAACTCAGAACACAAATACATTTTTCACCTGTGGCCCTAATCCTCTTCCGTAGCTTACCATTAGTGGACAGAAGTATCAAAGTCACATTTTCCCAACAGAGAGAGGTAAGCTAGCCAAGTAGAGCAGAGATCCAACAGAAACGTCTAGTGAAGAGGTAATATATCACCATGCTACATACTGCAATAATAATCCTGCTTTGTACATTTGCTTTTTTGCTTCTTTTTTGGCTTGAGAACGAAGCCTTTTTAGCTTTTGTGGCTGTGAGTAGTGAGCATGGCAGTAGGTTGGGGGAGAAATCAAGTAATGTTTGAGTCATTGGTATTGATCAACATCCCTATCAAGCCGATGGGGATATATTATGGTCATTTTGTGCAATGTGAAAGTACAAATCTGCACCTTTAAAGGTATTGAATATTGGTACAAAATATCAGCTGTCTGCAACTTCAGTCCAAAAGAATATCGATATCAGCCTTCACTGTCAAAAGCGATGCCTTGTCGTTCAATAAATGGCACAAAAGGAGACTTTGTGCGCCTCTAGCCTTCCTACCTGTTTTTCTCTTCATCCAAATATAATTTTAGCTTCAAAAGTCCTTGGGGCGGTTGACATGGTGCTCATGGGAAACTCGCCGAGAGAGAAGATGGATATTTTATTCAGGTGAGATGAAGTTTTTCAAAAAACTTCCACAAAAGCTTTTTAATTCCTCCGTGTCTGGGTTTCTGCATGGCACCCGTATATGCGGGGGTCAGTGTCCATGAAGCACTCTCTCTCTCTCACACACACACACACACACACACACACACACTGTATTTTTCACACACAGCAGTGGGAAGAGGAGAGTGATATTTCACTTTGTGCTGTAGCCAAGGTTACCAGACACACACACACACACATACACACACACTCACACGCCACAAATCTTCCATACACAGATCCACCCTGCTATTACCTTTCAGACAGAAAGAGTTATGGAGTCTTACTTGCACATTGCCCCCCCCCCCACTCCCTCTTTCAATTCAACTCCATTCAGTTTGCAATTTGAATAAAAAATAATAAACTCTGGCACATCCTTGCAGCAGTAGTCTACAGCAGTGGTTCTCAACGTGGGGTCCGGGGACCACCAGGAGTCCTTGAGGGGGTTCCAGGGAAATTGATGAATTGTTAAACTTCAGCATTATTTCATTTATAAGAAGTTAACACAATTAGAGAATGTAGAAGAATGACTGTTTTGATCATAGTTTCACTGTTATCTCTCTACCTACAATACAGATAGTCATGGAATTCTGGACACAATCATATCTAACAATAAAAATATTTGCAGATTTGAGTTCGGGAGACAAAATCTCATCAAATGGGGGACTGTGGGTCTAATGTGGACTAAATTAGGGGTCCTTGATATCTACAGGTTAGAAGCAAAGCCCTAAATAAAGCTTAAAGTAAAATCAAAAAGTGGATGCTGTGACTGTTTAAATGTGGACAGGGAGTGAAGACAGCAAGAAAATAAATCCTCTCTAAACAGCTGCGCATCTGGCTTTGTAATCAGCTGGACTGGCCTGTTTTCTCCGTCTGAACCGGTTAACTCCTCTTTATCTCACTGTCTTCTTCTCTGGGTTTCCCATCCACGCAGCATTTCTAGGCGAGGACAAATCGAAGAATGGAAAGAGCAAAGTTTGATCAAATTCCCTCCGATTTCCAAAAAAAAAGTTTTGACACTCATTAAAAGGTCTGAGCCGCAACGGAAAAGTTTAGTCTGTTTTTGTGTTTAGTTTGTTTAGGTTCAAACTGCCCAATTACAAGCGAGCCAGTGCTTGTAAACAAAAGTCACAAGGACTCACACTACTGGAGTTTTGGTAGATCTAACCTTTCATCCCGCCAGGCTCGAAATTTTGTTGGCGGGAGGGGGTCAAGACAAATCTGATTTCAGTCCCTTTAACTTTAGCTAAGCATGATGGCCTATCTTCTTCTCTGGTGTTCACTCCAGTTAAAGGTTCCATATTGTTCAAAACTGTTTGTCCCCCGCCCCTCCATATGTAAGCATTTTGTCATTGCATCGAATAGCCGAGATAATATGAAATCTGAAACTTGTCCCATTTTGCCATCATTTCCCTATTTAAATGTCATGTGATTCTACAAGCCGTTTTGATTTGGAGCCCTTAGTGACATCACTCATGGCCGACAATCTGCATTTGATTGCCCCAAGATGAATAACTGCTCCCACTCTCCAAGTCTTATTTTCTAATTTTTCTCGTCAGAGCCAAAAGCCCAAGTTTCCAATCAGAGAACACATGAAGAAATAGCTGTATATGAGCATCAGTCCAGACTTCATTTTGTTATCCTAGGCCAGGCCTATTCAAGTGGCGGCCCGTGGGCCAACTCCGGCCCGCCAATCAAGTCACACCGGCCCGCCATTCAGTTCTGTTTACAAATAAATAAAATTTAAAACCTGAAGAAAAAAAAATTACGTGAATAACAGACATTTTTGCCACAATAAATCCTTCAAACCAGCAGAGCGCTCCTGTGTACTGTAAACTAGATCCTGTTCTACATACTCCGGTAGGTGCAGTGTTGCCAACTTGGCGACTTTGTTGCTAGACTTAGTGACTTTTCAGACCCCCCTGGCGACTTTATTTCTCAAAAGCGACTAGCGACAAATCTGGCGACTTTTTCTGACCAGGGGAAGCAATGTTAATGTGTTGAATCCCAAAGCATTTGGCAATAAATTGGTACGGCTGATGCCGGTTTTCTCTATTTGCTTGTCTAATCCAGAGAGTCTGATGATCACAGCGCTTCCCACAGCAGGGGCTGTAGGATAGGGTCCACTTGTAATTGTTACCGGTGTACGCCGAAACTGGCCCGGGTGGGCGGAGTCAGCACTTATATTAAAACGGGCTACACCGCGGCGTGCATAACAAGTGCAGCATTATATATTGATATGCAAATTATCATATGACATCATCAATGTCACTATCAACGCTGAATAAAAGAAAAGCTGATGCCGAAAATCGTCAATTCAACAGCGTCTGGACTGAGAAATATGTGTAAATAAAGAAAAAGAAAAAAATAAAGACAATTAAATTAAGCACTTGGCCTAATTACTTAAAGAATGCCTACTTATTTTCTTTTTTAATTTATGATTAGGCTACTTTTGCAATGTAGCGAAATACAATTTTTGAAAATGTGGTAGCGCGTAGTGTCAAGATAATGAAATTAATTGTCCAGCCCCCGGGCCCTTAGCTTTCTGACAATGTGGCCCCCTGAACAATACAGTTGACTAGCCCTGTCCTAGGCTTTCCAAGCATGAGGAACTGCTGGCTGTCAGATGTCAACATCTGTCTCCTTATACCTATAAACCCTTTCAGGCGCCTCGGTGCCATTATTTGGTGCCACGTGAGTTCTGATGGCATTGTTCTCAGCTAGACAAACGAATCAACCTAAAGGAGAAAATACTCCAGATTTCAAATAAACCGTTCAGAACACGCTTTGTGAATGTACTCTAAAATATCTAAAACCACTGTCCAGGTGCCCTTAAGCAAGGTACTGAACCTCCAAAAGCTCCGGTTTAGCTGCTCAGTGCCCCCCAGTAGGAGACTGTGTTTGAACTGTGAAGCAGGGTGTTGCTGCAAAAGGGTTGACTTCCCCCTGCATCGATAACGGTTCAAACATAACAAAAGACTCAAAAGCAAGTGAACGTCTTTCTCCGTCTTCAGACAGCATGAAATATGACCGACATTAGCCGACGCCGAAGAACGATAACCGCTCTCACAATGCTCATCACTTCTTTTTCACATTTCCAAAGTTTTCTTGAAGTCGGACCGGAAAAATAGCTATAGCATCTGTCTTCGTCTCGTCTCAGCGAACGCATTAAAAACCCCAATCACATTTCCGACC
Organism: Centroberyx affinis; assembly: GCF_046629955.1. NCBI lineage: Eukaryota > Metazoa > Chordata > Actinopteri > Beryciformes > Berycidae > Centroberyx > Centroberyx affinis. The sequence continues at coordinate 158,609 of NW_027279985.1, forward strand.
CCGTCTCCTCTCCTCCCACGCTAAATCTCCACATTTTCTCATTGAAGGACAATAGCAGGGCTTTTGGCTTCACTCTCTGCCATACATACCTCGGGTTTTGCCTTTCGCAAGAGAGAAAATAGGGACGAATTGTAGACGCTTTGTGGCAGGGTTTTGGCTTTGGAAAGTCTCCTCTTCAAACGGTGGGACCAGAGCTGCTGTTTTAACACGATCGGAGGTAGGCTGAGTCAGACAGGAGGTAATTAGGTCACAACAGATCAAAAAGGAGTTGGGATGAACTCTTATCTTCTCTCCCCGGGCGGGATTCGACACACTTCCTGGATCTGCATCCAATTAGACTCAAGGCACCTAGACTAGATGAGTCAGCTGACCCTTCCAATAAACTAGAATTGGACCAGTGCAGAGTTTTTGAAGGCCGATACTGATAGTTTGGGATTGAAGCTGCCAGTAGATGATATTTTATTATATTCAATTTGACCATTTTCATGCCAAAGCACTGTGAGTATTCAGTGTTTTATTCTTGTCAGGGTGTAAAAGCCTCTGAAACAGCATTTAGACCATGATGGGACACTAAAACTCTCCACTGAAACTCATACTTATGAACTTCTTTCAGTAGCTCCTTAAGGCAAAGTGAAGCAGATTTCATTGCAGGTTTTCCAGACGGTTGAGTAAAATCCGCCCACACCACATTGGAATGATTTCTCCGGTCAGACATCTGATATAATAATGGGAAGAAGAAGGAGAAGAATAATAATAAGAAGATATTGACTAGCTGTGGTCAGGGAGGAACCTCCATCATATCAGAGGTGGACCACACTGTCAGGCCGACATCCATCTCCTCCCCCTCATGCCAGTTGAAACACAGGTGAAGTTTGTCCATATAACACACAGGGAGGCTGCAGCACAACTCCATAGCAGCCTTCTCCAAAACAACTGAAGTCAGTGGGGACCAGTTCTTCAGAGTTCCAAAAAGACCTACAGTATATTTACACCATCATTTAGTGCAAATCTGAACTACAGCTGATTGATTTGCAACAAATCATGGTGTATAGGTCTTTCTATTCACAGTGTGATTGTTTGGCTGTTTTTGTTTTGGAACTCTAAAGAACAGGTCCCCATTGACTTCAGTTGTTTTGGAGAAGGCTGCTACCAAGTTGTGCTGCAGCCTCCCTGTGTGTTATATGGACTAACAAATTTCACCTGTGTTTCATTTGGCATGAGGGTGAGTAGATGATGACAGACTTTTCATTTTTAGGTGAATTATTCCTTTAAAAGGCCAGTACTGGCCCGATATCTCTGTCTCACCACTGAAAATACATTCGCTTGTTTTCTAACAGAGCGACACCTGATCTCACCGTTTCTGCTCCGAGTCGCGTCACTATCTATAAATTCTCCCTCGGCTCTCGAGGCCGAGCGGGGGAGACGGATGGCCAGGCCGGCGGGGTCAGATATGGAGGTTTTGCTCTAATGCGTCAGTGATAAAGCGGAGGTCTTGGCTCGAGCCGGCTCGTCCTCCGTCACTGGACACAGATGCAGATAAAGCGCTATCGGAGGCCCCGGCTTCGTTTTTCCCACAGTCCGGCGTATACCGAAGTTGATCCCCTCTGACCCCTTCCAGCTCCATTACCGCTAAATTTCAGTCCTGCAGTCATTTACGTTCAGCCGAGCCGGACCACACGCACCATTCGCCTGTGAGAAAAGACGGATAGCAGCGACTTGCCAGTTTCGCGAAACAGTAACCAGAGCGAGCGGGACTCCGCCACTGTGTATTGTTTCTTTCACAGTTGAACGGTGGTGTGTGTGTGATTATGCCGCTATGAGACTGGACGAGCCGCGCCGTCTTCTCGTGGGAACGGGACAGGAGTGTGTGTGTGTGTGTGTGTGTGTGTGCATATGACTCGGTTAGGGATCTGTCATGTGTCTCAGGCCTGGGGTGTGTTTAGACTAGCAAGAGAATGAGATCCATGGGTCCCTGCAATGCTGAAACAGTGGGTTACAAAGGATGAAGTATGTGTGTTATAAGTATTGAAAATGGATTGCCTCAAGCTGGAACATACAGATGCATTGATGAATGACACAGCATGTATAAATAAATGTGTTAATGGCAGTGGTGGAAGAAGTACTCTGATCCTTCACTTAAGTAAAAGTACCAATACAGCAATGTAAAAATACTCCATTACAAGTAAAAGTCCTGCATGAAAAATCCTACTTAAGTAAAAGTACATAAGTATTAGCAGCAAAATGTAGTTAAAGTATTAAAGTAAAAGTAGTGGTTTGGTCCCTCTGACTGATATTTTATTATATATGACATTATTAGATTATTAATACTGAAGCATCAGTGTGTAAGCAGCATGTTACTGTTGTAGCTGCTGGAGGTGGAGCTAGTTTGAACTACTTTATATACAGTTAGCCAGTTTAGTCCAGTGGTTCCCAACCTAGGGGTCGGGCCCCTCCAAAGGGTCACCAGATAAATCTGAGGGGTCGTGAGATGATTAATGGGAGAGGAAAGAAGAAAAAACAAAGTTCTGATACACAAGTCTGTTTTCAGTTTTTGGACTTTTTCCCTAATCTTTGATTTTTGCTGAAATATTGGATCATTTGAACATTTCTTGAAATGAAACCATGTGAGGTTTAGAGGGAAAAATCACTATTTGGTGGAGCTGTTAACAACTCATAGACATCTGAAATGTGACCCCGACTACACACTGCTTTTTGTAAGACGTCAAAAGCCAAAAAGGTTGGAAACCACTGGTTTCATCTTTAACAATGTGTTGTATTTTAAAAGCTTGTTATATTATCCATTGTGTCAAATCTCCATCTGAAAAGTAACTAAAGCTGTCAAATAAATGTAATGGAGTAGAAAGTACAATATTTCCCTCTGAAATGTAGTGGAGTGGAAGTATGAAGTAGCATCAAATGTAAATACTCAGGTAAAGTACAAGTATCTCAAAATTGTACTTAAGTACAGTACTTAGTACTGTACTTAATGTACTTAGTTACTTTCCACCACTGGTTAATAGCAACATCAATCGTGCAATTTTACACCCATCTAGCTTTGGATAGTGCTACTTGTGTATGTTTCAACACATCTTTAGGGGGAAAACAACAGAAACAGAGATAAAAGAGACAAAATAAGAGCGTTTGAGAGAGTTCGCTCATTCATGTACTTGATGCACTGTGATACGACTTCTCCTCTTTGAAGGCGACCCCGCATGGGGACTGGGAGTGCGGAATGTACGATGGGAGGGAGGGAGCTGGGGAGATGAAACAGATTCTGGGTCCACTGGAAATAACCAAGAGAAGGTTGGAGGGGGGGGGTTTCGGGGGGCCCCCGAGGGTGGGGTTCAGCCCAGGAGACTGGCTGCGCCAAGCCCCGGCCGTGATAAGGAAAGCCTCTCTAAAAGGCCGTCGTTCTCAAGACGTCGCGCGGCGCTGATAAGTGGAAGCTGAAGGCGAACGTAAACAAGATTAAAGGAGGATAAAGGATGAAAAAACAGGCAAGGCTATTCTGTAATGAGGCCATTTGTTGCAGGACCTCAACAACCCAAAAGCCCCACTTCTCTAGTTAATGTAGCAGGAGCCTTAATCAACTGAACTGATGTACAGGTGAGATAAGGTGAACATGCCTGGCAAGGAAAAGGGTGTGGATGAAAGAGTAAATTAATTCAGAGGAACATCTGCTAAAGGTGACTTGAGATTTAGCTGAGATTGGGGAATTGCTCCTGCCTGTGTTAAAGAGGAATGGCGCTCAATTTAATGTAATAATCCACAACATTTTCATATAAAGTCAATCCTGTTACTCTCAACCGTTGATTGATATAATACAATAATGGTTCGACCTATATCCAGTTCTTGAAAGCTTTTCCATTTGTTGTTCTGGTAGCTCTTTCCTGGGAAAAAAAATATATAGTATTGAGTTTTTATTCCCAAATGAGCTTAATTTGATTGTAATTTTAGCAGTTCTGGACCAAAACACACTACTTATCCCCAGAAAGTCTCTCCAATTGCTCAAACAGTCAACGATGGAGCAGTTCCATATTTTAAATCTTGGTGACCTATGTCTTAGTTCTTTAACTGCAGACTGGGAAGGAATTGTTCATACTCATAGACTGGACAAGATAAGATAAGATAAGACAAGACAAGACAAGATAAGGTAGCACTTTATTGATCCCCTTGGGGAAATTCAGCAGCAATTGGCGGAACAATGCCAAGGAAGTCAAGAATGTGTCAAGTACAGGAAGGTAATAAAAGAAAATAGGTACTAAAATAAAGGTTCAATTCAATTCATTTCAATTCCTTTATTTAAACAGGTAAGTCCCATTGAGATCGAGATCTCGTTTTCAAGAGAGACCTGTGTACACAACAACAAGAAAACAAAACAAACAAAATTCACGACAAGTTATTTCCAGACAATCCACATGCAGACAAAATAAGAGAAACAAGAGCAATCCCTATATAATGCATCATCCAGCAGCACCCTAAACGTCTCTATGGAGACAAGTCAGTCCAATTTGAGTCCTGAAGCCTATTCCATCTATTAGGAGCGTAAAAGGTGAAAGCGGTCTTTCCTGACTCTGTGTTAAAGGGAATGTAAGGTAAGGTAAGGTAAGGTAAGGTAAGGTAAGGTAATGTATATAATATAAGTCCATGGATATATTCCAGAGGTACGTAATATCCGTGTGCAACAAAGTCAAGATGTATATGTGTATGCAACTTTTGTCGAATCAAAAAACAATAAATATGTAGGATACATTGTACATTATCAATCTGTGGCTGTGTTTTCATGCCTAAATTGATTGACCGGAATTGTCTTTTCAATGATGTTGACTGTAAAAAGACACTGACACGTTGAAAATATGTCACATGTGAAAACAGATGCTGCACTGTAGAGCAAGTAAGCAGAGGGGAGTGAAGACTATGACAGCAGAAAGGAAAGGAGCACCCATATGGCCTCATATAGCTAGATAGTGGGACATACATTACCTTCTTCATCGATTGTTACAGCTCAGTAATGGGATGCAGCAAAGTAACATCTAAATCTACTAACCAAAAAAACTGGAGAGAAGAACCCTCAAAGTATCTGTTAGTACCATTTACTGCAGAGCAAGATGGAATTTCCATTCAAAACCTTTAGCTTTATTACAATGCCAAAAGTACGATAACTCCCTGCTCTCAATATAGCCATGGCTCTCTACTTTATCAATGCTATGGTACATTTAAATCTGGCACAGATACCAAGACATACTGAAAAAGAGTAATTATTTTGAAGAATCAAGACACACCTGAGCTCACTCAATAGAGGCCTTGCAGTTGCGTCACAGATCTCCCATGGACCACATCTGGCACCATCATGAAGGTTGATTGGAGAACTGACTGTGCACAATGTCTAAATAACAAAAAAGAGAGATGCTTGAAAAAAATGTATCAGTGGTGAAATCATCAACAGCACAGACAGTAGCCATGTCTATTCAGTTCTGTTGAAATGGGCAAGTTGTACATTTAGAAATGCAATCAGAGTGAGAGTTACATCACCTGAAAACCCTAGAATGCATACAATGGGTCAAAAATGATGTTGTAGCTTCTATATATTACATCACAGGGACATCTTTCATATGTCATATTGACATATGCAATCTAGGCGGTCAGGTTCACCCATGCAGGCTTGGATCTATAACATACTAGTGTGCCTCAGCACAGCGGTTGATAGTCACTGGCCTATATAGCATGAGAAGAAGATCTAGTGAGGTTATCTAACCTGTGATTCATACTGCAACAAAAAACGTTCTTTTCTCCCTTGGAGCATAATGATATCCAAGGAGACAGCATGTCCTTGGTTCTGTGAATCGACAGGGATGTTGCTCTTGGATACAGCTCCTACATGTCATGTACTGTCATAAGAGCTCTCGACACTTTCCAGTGCAGAACACAATCCCATACAGAGAACCAGAGGACTGGGTGGAGGGTGGGGACAAGGAGAGGGATTGTGTTTTCATGGCTGGAAACAAGGTTACAGAACTATAATACAGTGAGAGAGACTGTGAACAAGTTTGAGACACACACAAAGTCTATATTTAGACGCACAGGCATGTTGGCACACACACATCCTTATACTTATATCCTTATGAGGACCTTCCATTGGCTGCATTCATTCCCAACCTCCTATGAGGGTCGAAGTAACAAAAATCAAATGATAAAAATCGATGTGATGAAAATGCTTGTGAATTGAAAAACTGAGTGATAAACTGGTGAGTGATTTGATTAAAATGGTGGTGATTTGATAAAAACAGAGCCATTTTCATCATTTATCACCACTTTCTATCATTCAGCATTGCCATTTATCATTTAAGGCGAGCCTCAGAAGGGTGGAGGTAGTAAAAATTAACTGATAAATTTAGAGGTGATGAAATTGCATGTGAACTCAAAAAGACAGTAATAAATTGTCAAGTGACTTGATAAATTCAGAGGAGATTGGATTAAATAGCTCAGTGATTTATCATTTACCTGAGTAATTTTTGTTACTTCCGCCCCAAGTAAGTAATTATTGTTACCGCCCTCACACCTAAACGTCAATCAGAAACCACGCCCACTGAAGCTCAGCGATTCTATCGACTGTCGAGCGTTCCTGTCTACAGAATTGAATCTTCTGTAATGAATGGATCCATGCCGTTTCTGCTGTCTTCAATGGCAGGTGAAGAAAAGGACAAGTGTCTCATATCACATATCTCATATCAAGTTTTGAACCCCATACAAACTCTTTTGGAGACATTTTTCTGGATCCCCAAAGCTGTGCTAGGAGATGGAACAATGACCACCGAGTAAGTACTCTTGTTTTCAATTCACAAGCATTTTCATCACATCGATTTTAATCATTTGATTTTTGTTATTTCGACCCCTCATAACCTTCACCAGTACATGCCTAACCTTAACCATTACCCTAACCTAAACCTAATTCTAATCTTAACCCTAACCCAAATCCTAGTCCTAAACTAGCCCCCTGAAGTGAGAACCGGCAAAATGACTGGTTATAGTTTTAGTTCTACAAACATTTCTCGGAAGCAGAGCTGCTCTGAATGCAGAAATAATCTGATTGGTTGAGGTAAACCTCAAAGGGCAAAGCCAAACATTAGGTTGTTGGAGCAAAAATTAGCTAACTGGCAAATCTGAATGACAAAGAAGGAACTCTGGTCAAAATATAAATAAAAAACTTCTTTTATCATCCATTCATGACCATGAAAATCATAATGCTGGAGTTTACCTAGATAGCTGGATGCTAGCATGGCTAGCTTGAACTTGGAATCTCAGCTATGCTAACTAGATAACCTAGATCAGTGATTCTCAACCTTTTTCATATCAAGGACCCCTAATTTAGTCCACATTAGAACCACAGACTCCCATTTGATGAGATTTTGTCTCTCGGACCCAAATCTGAGAATATTTTTATTGTTAGATATGATTTTGTCCAGAATTCCATGAAGATCTGTATTGTAGGTAGAGAGATAACAGTGAAACTATGATCAAAACAGTCATTCTTCTACATTCTCTAATTGTGTTAACTTCTTATAAATGAAATAATACTGAAGTTTAACAATTCATCAATTTGCTGGGGACCCCCTGGAACCCCCTCAGGGACCCCTGGTGGTCCCGGACCCCACGTTGAGAACCACTGACCTAGATAACTTAGTATGACTACACTGCATTTTTTTCAGTTAGTACCAAGAGTGTTAGGTTTCATAATATTAGTTATGTTCTCTCTTACCCCTTGTCTTTTTCACTGGGCTTCAATGTAACACTACTAACTACAGAAACAACGGTGATTCTTTGGCTCCGCCCATTGAGGTTTAACTCAACCAATGAGATTATTTCCGCCTCAAGAGCAGCTCTGCCTCCGAGAAATGTTTACTAAAACTAAAACTCCAATCTGCAGCAAGATGTCCTCACTTTGAAGGTCTAAAACTCAAACGGGTACTCACAAAGATAGAAGTACAAGAATACACACACACACACACACACACACACAATGTCCCAGTGCCAAATCCCTGATGAGGGACTACGTGTCCTCTGAGTGTGTTTAAATGTCACTCCTCAATTTCTCAGGCTGACACCCTCTGTATCAACAGGCTTTCTGGCTGCTGCGGCACATCCAGCACTCACTGTATAACACCTATCTGAAAACATGGTGTTGCGGGCGATAGCATTAGCGCGGGGGGAGAGAGAGAAAGGGCACGGCCCAGTGGAGCTCTAGACTGGAGGGAGGGCGAGAAGTCAAAGGGAGATAATGAAATCTCGAATCAAGAGACCACAGCTTGGCAACTGAAAAAAATCATGGAAAGAGAGACATGAACGTCACACTGCCAGCAAAATGAGATTGAAGATGAGTTTCATTTCTTTTTATATTGCCCTTAAAGGACCCCCTTCCCCGAGATCCTCTTCCACTGTTTGATCTCAGAGTTATTTTGTGATGAAGTGTTGTAATTTACTTTTTTGGTGTCCCTACTTTACCTCAACCTGCCTCCTCTACTTCTACTGCAGTTGGTGATGTTCTACTACTTTCTAGGGCCTTGTTCATTGTGTGGCAGTCTGGCATATGACAGAATGCGTGTTTGTCTTCCGTCCCAGGCCTGGCTGAGCGGTGTCGTACTGCGGGTGGTCGGGTCAGACAGAGTCTCCGTGGTCGTTATTTGCCGCAGGCTGAAGACCCGGGGGTCTGATTTAATAATGCAGCTCCGGGCTTGTCAAACGGACCTCGACTGGCAAACGGACAGCTTTCATCACCTTCAACTGCAAATCCGCCGGCTTCAAAGACATACGCTGTTCAATTCACAGAGGCGGACGCATTATGATTCACAAGCTCATGAATATGGGGCCGGAAGGCGACGAGGGACTCGCTTTGTTGTTCTAATGTAATGAAGCTACGCACTCACACAGGCATGCGTACGTCAGCCGGCACATAGAAACCCATTGCTGAGCTTACTTGAAAGGGATAAGGAAATGGGTGGTAATGGAAACGAGCAAGCGCATCTTCCCCATGAATGACGCAGGCACCTTGGGCCGGTCAATAACAAGATTCATCAAGTGTCCCCATCAGGCCAATCAGTGTAATTCATATGGGTCTCTGGATATGTGTAGCAAGTTTCATGTCAATTGGACTCATGATTAGAGTTTGGAGTTGCTAGCCTCTTGCTAACAATGAGTCCAAGCAAGGTTTGTCAAAATATCTCCAAACTAGAAATAACCGCCTCGCAGTTGTATGCCTCCGCCAATAAACTTTGTTTTATCATTGCAAGGACAGTCTTTATTTATTGAACATATATAATTAATGTGATTATTAGGTCATCTTAAAGGATTTTGGTGTCTGCAAAAGTAAGTGACAGCACTTCCACCGTTTTTGTAGAATGACCCAAGATCGTTTTCTCAGCTACAGTGGTAGGCAAAACAGTATGATGTCACAGTGAAGTTGACCTTTGAACTTTTGGATATAAAATGTCATCACTTCATCATTTTATCCTATTAGACATTTGTGTGAAATTTTGTCGTAATTAGCGTATGAATTCTTGAGTTATGGCCAAAAACGTCTTTTGTGAGGTCACAGTGACCTTGACCTTTGACCTTTGACCACCAAATTCTAATCAGTTCATCCTTGAGTCCAAGTGGACGTTTGTGCCAAATCTGAAGAAAGTCCCTCAAGGCGTTCCTGAGATATCGTGTTCACGAGAATGGGACAGACGGCCGGATGGACGGACAACCCGAAAACATAATGCCTCCGGCCACGGCTGTCGCCAGGCGGAGGCATAAAAAGCCATTTGTAGGCTCCACAGAGGAGTTGAGAGTAAACACGACTCAGTTCCTCCATTACGCACGCTTTGACTAATCAGGAATTCACAGCTATTCACAACTATTTTTAGAAACTGATGAAATCTTGACCTCATCCACTGGTGATTTCAACAAATTTCATTATCCTGTGCAAATGTGTTTCACAAAATGCAGCGGTTGAGGGTAATTCATTAATCACATGAGGTCCCCACATAATATTAGCCCCGTGTGAATAGGGCTTGAGAGACCAAAAATCTGACATCCAACATATGTGTGATGTGCTTAGGATTGTAAAAGTCTATAGAGTCCTCAGCCTTAGCAAGTAGAGAGCAGGACAAGAATCACAAGAGAGAAGAGTGTAACCAAGCCTTGGCAATCGCAATCAACACAAGTCAGAATCACATGTAATTCCTGGGTAGGCGTCCAATCAGCATCTGAAAGCCCAACACCTCTGTCTCTCTAAACCTAAAACCCCCTCTGTTCACCCACTGGAATTTTCTCACCATTTAGTTTTTCTCCATAGCTCAGGATTTCATGTTTGATTTTTCCTTGAGATGTTTGGTTTTCTGCACAGCAATATCAGCAGGAGACACGTGTAGCTCAGTGGTATCTATGGCCTGTAGAGTCATTTTTTTTTTTTTTAATAAAACACCATTAATTCAATATAGCTGATGTAGCCAGGTTTATTTTTGGAACTATTCAAGGTGAGCAACCATGTAGCCTACATCCACCGTGTAGAGATGTTTTAGCTGTAGCCTACACAGTGTTAGCATGGAGCTCGCTATCACTTAACGTAGTGTATGCTAAAGTGTTAGCATGGAGCCTAGTATCACTCAACATAGTGTATGCTAAAGTGTTATGAAGCCTACTATCACCCAACATAGTGTATGCTAAAGTGTAAGCATGGAGCCTACTATCACCCAACATAGTATGCTAAAGTGTTAGCATGGAGCCTAGTATCACTCAACATAGTGTATGCTAAAGTGTTAGCATGGAGCCTAGTATCACTCAACATAGTGTATGCTAAAGTGTTAGCATGGAGCCCGCTATCACTTAACGTAGTGTATGCTAAAGTGTTAGCATGGAGCCTAGTATCACTCAACATAGTGTATGCTAAAGTGTTATGAAGCCTACTATCACCCAACATAGTGTATGCTAAAGTGTTAGCATGGAGCCTAGTATCACCCAACATAGTGTATGCTAAAGTGTTAGCATGGAAACATGGATGATTCTGGTGTACATGTTCTCATTAATTAAGACATAATAGACATAACAAAAACATGCCATATTCACAATAGCAGGTCTACAGAAGGCCATATACTTATGTACAGAAAGTGTTTAGGTGTGCAGATGTGTAAAAAAAAACACGGAGGCCTGTTCTGACCACACACACACACAGTGGCTGAATACCTCTATTGTTTCAGCTGAGGCGTGTAACCCTAACCCAGGATGCGAACACCAACTCTGTCTGTCTCTATCTACCCCTGCCCCGTCCCCCCCACCACGATTCTTGTACCCCACCCCCAGCTCCCTTTATTTCTGCATATCTTTCTTCTCCGCAACCCATGAGTTTCCTCTCCACCCTTGCTGAAATATACGTTTCCCGCACCCGCTCCAACCGACGAGGGGGAGAGAAGTCATACGGGGAAAAAATGCTGAGAATTAAGTGTCTTCATATGGCCTGAATTCTTGTTGCCCTCCGCCCCGCTCTCAGTCTTCTCTGTATCGCTCTCTGGGGAGGAACATAAAGGTGCTGCAGTGGTTTATGTGCAGGGTGGGTAACCACTACCCCTGTCCACAGCCATTTGCACAGCATAATGAGGAAGTCAATTTGTCTAGTAAACAAATGCGGCCCATTACTGATAGGAGGTGATGTGTTTGACATGCGGTAATGGCTATAAATGAAAACAGACTCCAAGCAAACAGAGGATTTACTTTCAAACTAAAGAGCTGTCAATCACATTCTCCCTGATAGGCAACAGGGTTCAACCCATATAGGCTTCTGAAGGCTGATGTTTTTGCATTGAAGCTCCAAATAGCTGAAATTACCTTAAATAAAATTAAATACCTTTAAATAATTTTCATGGCAAAAAAAAATCGAAATATTCAGTGTTTCCCCCCAGAATTTTATTCTTGTCAGGGTGTAAAAGCCTCTGGAACAGCATTTAGACCATAATATAAATTAAATAAATATTTATGCATACTTGGAATACTTGGAATCTGGAATCCAATCTCTCATTAGAATACACAACAGCTATTCAAAAAAAAAAAAAAAAGAGAATCAATTCAGGTTAAGGGCTTCCCATAGACCAGTGGTTCTCAACCTTTTTCATATCAAGGACCCCTAATTTAGTCCACATTAGGGCCACGGACCCCCATTTGATGCAATTTTGTCCCTCGGACCCAAATCTGAGAATATTTTTATTGTTAGATATGATTTTGTCCAGAACTCCATGACTATCTGTATTGTAGGGAGAGAGATAACAGTGAAACTATGACCAAAATAGTCAGTCTCCTACATTCTATAATTGTTCTTGTAAATGAAATAATGAAGTTTAATAATTGATCAATTTGCTGGGGACCCCCTGGGATTCCCTCAAGGACCCCTGGTGATCCCTGGACCCTACGTTGAGAACCACTGCCATAGACAACCAGTGTAGTATTGATCAATTCTACAATAAATATGTAATCAATCAATCCATCATATCAGAGGTGAATCACACTGACTGGACCAGATTCCATTTTTAATAAAAGGACAATACCAGCCCCAAGTATCAGTAAGTTAGTAACTGCCTAGTTAGCTGCCTAGTAGTATCCTACTAGGCAGCTACTAAGCAAACACAACAGCTGTTCAAAAAACAATCCAATAAATATAATGTCAATAAAGTCTTTCAAGGCTTTTGATTTTAACCACTAACGTTGTGTCATGTCATGTCATGCACTAATTATATTGGAAGAAAAGAAGAATAAAGGAGCGACGGATAGAGCAAGTGCCAGAGTGAGAATAAAAGGTCCCAGAAGTGACAGAAAAATAAGTCACGGTTTATTATGGGGGGTGGGGGGTCCCAGTGGATCCCAGTATTAAACACAGGCCTCTGCTTCCTTCACAAAATCCTTCATAAGTCACAGGCAGATGGTAATATGGCCAGGGAGACTCATAACACCCCCCCACACACACACACACACACACACACAAACAAACAAACACGCATATGAGAACCTTCCACAGACTGCATGTATTCCCTAACCCCTATAGGTGGTAATCCTTGAGTTCCTTGTTTTATCTCATTTAAATCTCCATCTTTGGTGCTAAGCGCTCATGTGGTGTTTCTGCACTGCACTTCCCAGAGATCACCTGTCAATCAAACAGTGTAAAACGCCTGATATTCAGACTGAACGGCCATTTCGCTTCCACTCCATTATTCAGTCTGACATTGCTTCCATGTTAGCCGTTTTCTGTGTGTGTGTGTGGGGGGGGGGGGGTTGATTTTCCCCGAACCAATCACTAGTCATTGATGTATCTGAACCGATCACTAGTGACCGACGTATCTGAACCGATCACTAGTGACTGTATCTGAACCAATCACTAGTGACTGACGCATCTGAACCAATCACTAGTGACTATCTGAACCAATCACTAGTGACTAACGTATCTGAACCGATCACTAGTGACTGTATCTGAACCGATCACTAGTGACCGACGTATCTGAACCGATCACTAGTGACTGTATCTGAACCGATCTGAACCGATCACTAGTGACTGTATCTGAACCAATCACTAGTGACTGACGTATCTGAACCGATCACTAGTGACTATCTGAACCAATCACTAGTGACTGACGTATTTGAACCGATCACTAGTGACTATCTGAACCAATCACTAGTGACTAACATATCCGGCCGCTCTGACGTTATTTTCAGTTACACTGATGCTGGGCGTATTTACTAACTTTACCAAAAATGTGTTTGACAAAAATATTGTCTTTGCAAAGACAATATGTTGGTTAAGGAATGATTTCAACAAATATTATTCTGCCGAACCACCAATGAAAAACCGTCGCACAACGATTCAAACTTTATTCCCGCCTAAAAACGCGCTGATTGGCCCGATCGTTTGTCCGATCGAGACATCGCCGTTGAAAAGAGCAACACCAGACTCAGACCGACTCTGAAGACTGGGCGGGTGGCGACTCAGGAGTCTGGAACCAGGCTGGTAAAACGCATCACTTCCTGTGCAGCAGAAGATTTTTCCCAGGAAAGAGCTACCAGACACCAGGTGTTTAAAAACAGCAAATGTCAAAGCTTTCATGAACTGGATATAGGTTGAATCACTGTTGTGTTATAGCAATCTGTGATAGAGAGGAAAATGTCAGAGATTATTACTTTAACCCTCACCACTACATTCCTAACCTTACTCTAACCTAATCCCAATTCTAATTTTAACCCTAAATCCGAGTCCTAATCCTAAATCTGCCCTTGAAGAAGTGAGAACCAACAAAATCCTGACTTTGGAGGACTTTCCTCCTCTTTCTATCCTTCTGAGAACATTTGTTTCCTCACACACACCCAGGGCTTTAATTCACACAATGTGGAAAGCTCTGGTCTAACTTGTTACTTTGTTTTCATAGTCAGCGGGGGCTCTTTTATTGACATTGCGATGGAGGACTGCTTGTATACACAGCGGTGGGAATTACCACTGCGCTCAGGCTCGCAAATACACCACGACTGCACTCCTATCCATTACATTTGACATGAGAAAATGAATGGGCCACATAAACAGCTCATGCTACCGACCAGCATGTATGTACTAAGAAGTGACTGGCACTAACAAAATGAAGGCGTGCTGTGAAATCAGTGCATGATTAGCTAGGTTAATGACTAATGTCAGAATGTGGAACCAGCACTTTAACCTCATTATGCAGGTTAGCAGGCACATCTGTTGCAAGGCAGCAGTTCTCCTAACCTGAGGGATGCCAAGCGGGGCTAAAGGCTCTGCCAAGTCACAAAACATCTAAAACACAAGAGTAAATTCCAACTGACTGCCAGGCGCTCTGTGCAGAAAATATGCCTTGCATGTCTGGCAGACAAAGAGAAAGAGAACAGGAAGGTGGCAGGGGCTTCTAATTTGTTGGTCTGGCTGCAAACACAATCAATAATACAAATTTGGCAGGCTTGGCTGTTGAGATAGTAGAGGTGATGAAAGCCTCAACAGTCAATACACATTCTGAAACTATGTAGCTAGAATATTGGAACTGGAATAAAGTTTAATAAAGTTTTTTGGATTGCTGCCAAAGTGAAAACGGTTCCTGGTTTGTGCCATAAAGCAATCCAGCAGATTTCCCCCCCAAATATGACCTGGTGGGTCACACTTTAGAGGCAATTACACTAATGTCCACTAAAGTAACATGGTAATGATTTTTTGATGTTAAAATGCTACATGTTGCGCTGTTAATGGAAGAGAGTTAGAGCTAATCAAATGTATTTGCATAGTGCATTTCATACACAAGGAAACTTAATGTGATTTCAAAATGATTAAAGCAAAACAAATACGAGAGTAGTGCAAATCTACAATAAAATACAAATCACAAGGGGAAAATATTCACATAGCACACAGAGAAGCTACCCACCCCCCACCCTCCGCCTGGACTATGCACACACACACGCACACACACACACAAACACACACACACACACATTCAGCCAAGGTAAAAGCAGCTCCACCAGCATTTGATTTCATCCTTGGAACAATAAGAGGCCGGTGCCAGCAGACCTGAGAGACCTAATTGTCTCAGATCTTGCAATCAAGTCAGAGATGTATTGTGGTGCCAGGCCATTTAGAGCTTTGCAGACAAACAGAAGAACCTTTATGTCAACTCTAATACTGACTGGAGACCAGTGCAGCAAACTAACAACAACAACTTTTCACTTGTCCGTGTTATGACCCATATTTTTGGATCGAAGCTGCAGGTATTTTGCCCTGATATTCAATATCTTTGACCATTTCCCCCAGAATTGTACTCTTGTCAGGGTGGAAAAGCCTCTGACACAGCATTCAGACCGTGAGACGCTAAAACTCTCCATTGAAACCCAGGATAATAATAGTAAGAAAACATATTCATGCATACTTGTGTGAAATCCAATCTAAATGCTGCATTACGATCACTTCACTTCCAGGGCTTCCCATAGACAGTATGGTAGCAGGAATCTTAAAGTCAACAGCAATGCTTACAGAAAGCCAGCACAGTGGTTTTACAAGTCTAATGTGTTCGGTTTAACTTGTTGAACTCAAAGCTTTTGCTACAGAATTCTGAATATGCAGAAGCCCACCGTTTTTTATGTTTTCGGGTTGTCCGTCCGTCCGTACATCCATCCCATTCTCATGAACACGTTAGCTCAGGAACGCCTTGAGGGAATTTCTTCAAATTTGTCACAAACGTCCACTTGGACTCAAGGATGAACTGATTCGATTTTGGTGGTCAAAGGTCAAAGGCCAAGGTCACTGTGACCTCACGTCCGTCCCATTCTCATGAACGCGATATCTCAGGAACGCCTTGAGGGAATTTCATTACATCTGGCACAAACGTCCACTTGGACTCAAGGATGAACTGATTAGAATTTGGTGGTCAAAGGTCAAAGGTCAAGGTCACTGTGACCTCACAAAAGACGTTTTTGGCCATAACTCAAGAATTCATACGCTAATTATGACAAAATTTCACACGAAATGTCTAATAGGATAAAATGATGAAGTGATGACGTTTTATATCCAAAAGTTCAAAGGTCAACTTCACTGTGACATCATAATGTTTTGCTTACCACTTTAACTTTTGCAGACACCAAAATCCTTTAAGTTGACCTAATAATCACATTAATTATATATGTGCAATAAATAAAGACTGTCCTTGCAATGATAAAACAAAGTTTATTGGCGGAGGCATACAACCGCGAGGCAGTTATTTCTAATTTTTCCATAAGACTGAAAGTTTGCCAGCATGTGACTAGGACAGAAAACCTCTCACTTTGTTTCACAGTGCAGTGATACATGTAAAAGTACCTGATCAACAAGTCGGAATTCCATTAGTTTCCTATAGAGCTGTGCGAGCAGGGAAACTCAGCTGATGTGTAGACGGTTAACAAGCTTGTTGGCTGAGAAAAGTTGGCCATGGCTGAACGGCCTTCAACAGCCAATCAGATTTCCGGGCTGCCTTGTTTCCCATAACTATGCGGTTTTGTTTCATGAACAATAGTTCCCGCCTGGCAAGTGCAAAATGGGCGAGAAGTTGATTCCAGCCATTCAAAGCTTCCCAGTTCACTACAGCTTTTATCTGAAAGACGACATGAATAAACGTCTCAAAAACAATGCTCGGAGAACGGTTGCATCCATCAATGGGGTCAATGGTACTGTAAGATCTGAAGTAATTTCACAGATTTTTTTCTGTTTATTTCTAATTAGCGCTATGTTATCTCGTGAAAACAATGTCATGTTATGAATGGCAATACCAAAGCAGCAAAACAACATGATTTGCCAGTTCAAAACTTTGTTCAAAACTCAACATAGATGCAATCAGATCCTCTTGTACCACCTTCAATCGGTCAGAATAAATCGACACATCGACCGAGTTGTGCACAGCGTGAATGCAGACGTGAGCTCCGTCTAAAAGATGCTCTGCCAGAGAGAGAGAGAAAGAGAGGGGAAGAAGATGATGATACTGAGATGAGTTGTATCCAACAGGTTTACTGTTGGTAGCCAGAATGAAATCCACAGCGAGAGGTGGACAGCAAGGTTCTGATTGATTGTCTGATGATGTTGTCTGATGATGTTGTCGGTCTTAGCGGAGGGATGTTAGTATTCTGACAGTGTCCGAGGGAAGCTGCCTTCAGGCTGGGAGAGAAAGGAGAGTGGGATTAATGAGAGCATAATGAGAGAGGGATAGGCGGAGGCCAGGCTGACTCAAAGCAAACACTGTAGCAACCTGAGGGTGCGTCACACAGAGCAGGTTTATCTGAACTCTGGACTGTTTCCTCCTTTAATTCCGTTTGTTTGGCCAGGTGAGAACAATGCCATTCAAATTCAGGCAGCACCAAATAACTGTACCAAGACTCTGCAAAGTTCAATTTTTTTTTTAGCAGTACATAGCAGAATGCAAACGTGAGAAGTAAAGTGTAAAATAGAATAAAAATAAATTCATAAAATAAAATGAATCAGATTAAATAACAGACACATATCATAACAGAAATATATAAACAAACGAGCAAATAACATGGTAATTAAAAAAGTAAAGACCAAATATTACAGCGCCAGTACAATTGTGTTAAGTTTCATTTTCACACAACTACAGTTCAGACATTTTGGGCAATTTTACGTTAACATACTGAAAAACACAATTTCCACTGCAGTGGATCTTTAAAGAAAAAAAGAAAAGGAAAAAAAAGAAAAAACACAGCTATTAAATTAAGAGCTGTATGTTAGAACAGCCTAGAAATATAGGCAATAGCATGAGACCAGATGGATAGTGTTTTGCACCATTAACCTTGGCTGTAGATTTTTCTAGAAGACAGATATCATAGAACAGTACAGCCCAGACTCTATTTGGTTCGAACCAACTTTTAAGAATGGTCTTTTTTGCAGCTGTTGAAGCAGCAAGGATTATTCGCTTCACTACATATGATAATAACGTTTGGCTTATGACCAAAAAGCCAGAAGGCTGGGCAAAATGGAAGATGTTTATCAAGTAAATTTACTAATGTTTCAACGACATGTACCCAGAGAGATTTCAAAGTTCTCCTCTTCCAAGAGAACTGTGGTGCAGTTCGTTAGGAGTGAGAACGTAATCTGGACCAACTACAGGAAACTACCCCAAAGTGCAAGGTTTTATGGGTATAAGAAGACAGACAGGAGTTCCTCATACTTAGAAAGTCTAGCATTACAAAATGAAGTCCGGACTGATGATCATATTCAGCTATTTCTTCATGTGTTCCTAATTGGTAAGGCCACCAGAGAAGTTGCTTATCTGAAGTTGCAGAGACTGGAATCAGATTTGTTTTGACCTCCCCAGTCAAAGTTGTGGTGGAAGACATTGGCTGGGGACTAGAGCCTGGAAACTGTGGTGCAGCACGGATCTAAAGACAAACTCCTCTGGCTCCACTGAGACCAGGTTGGGCAAACTGAAACACACAACTCTGAAGAAATGGAAGGGGAGTTCTGCGAAACTTCAAGGACCTGGCCAACATTTAAGGCATTTCGTTTTTTTGTTTCCAGGGAATGACAACTGAGTTCCAGGCTATTGTCTTGCTTCACATTTCACACAGTTCCACACATGCACCCTGGGAGCTGCCCAGTAAAAACACAGTTTTCTACTGTTGGCCACTGAGCAGCTCAGCTGGAGCAGTTGGGGGTTCAGTGCCTTGCTCAAGGGACCCTCACCCGTATTTAAAGGTTGGTACTCATTCAGTTTTCTCCTCCCACATCTCCCCAGCCAGTTGAGGGATTTGAACCGGCAACCTTCCACTCACAAGCCTCCTTTTCTAGGCTCTAGGCCAGTGATTCTCAACCTTTTTCATATCAATGACCCCATTTAATCTGCATTAGGGCCACAGACCCCCATTTAATGAAATTCTGTCTCTGGGACCCAAATCTGAGAATATATTTATTGTTTGATATAATTTTGTCCAGAATTCCATGACTATCTCTATTGCAGGTAGAGAGATAACAGAGAAACTATGATCAAAATAGTCTTTCTTCTACATTCTCTAATTGTGTTAACTTCTTGTAAATGGAATAATGGTGAAGTTTAACAATTCACCAATTTGCTGGGGACCCCCTGGAACCCCCTCAAGGACCCCTGGTGGTCCCCGGACCCCATGTTGAGAAACACCGCTCTAGGCTACTGCTGCTCCATTAGTATCAAGAAAAAAAAGCTTCCCCAGCACTGAACCTGGCCTGCACTTCCATTTCATTTTGTGTTCATGATAATGAATTTTAATTTATTAGTAAACCATGGGGATTATAGGAGGTCAAAGCGATCTGCAAGGTAATCAATAATCCATTATATGTCATGAACAGCTCTATTTGAGAAAAATGTACATTGACGTCCCTTTGTTCTCTGCTGACTGTCAAGTAGTTTGGTGAATTGACATCATAATGAGGATATTAATGTCCTTCTGTTGCACAGGGTTACATGCACTATTATTGGATTATGGTTAGGTATATACAATAGGGCTGCACAATTAGAAAATGGAAATTACTCGAGGCTGTAATTTTCAAAGGCATTCAGACAGCATTGTAAACAAGGCAATCTGATGTGCAGAATCGCTGGCATACAAATAAAACATCTGGAAGTGCTACTGGATGGGGGAATTTATGTTGAAATAGCTGTGTCCGCAATGCTCTATCACAGCGGCAGATTGCTCTTTGGTAATTAAAAATACAGAATGCCAGCAATTACGTTCAGTTGTGATTCAATGTGAATTTCAAGGCACGGGAAAATAATAGCCTTCTTTTACGAGGGACGTCTTCACAGTGAAAATGACCCGCTATTATCCCTTACTCTTCTGTACCGATGAAAAGGCAGATAAAAGCCTCCAGAGCGGAAGGTTTTCTGAGACCGACAAAAGTTTGGATCTCTGAAATCTTGCTCCCGCTGCTCGGGGGTCTCAGCAAAGCTCCGACAGGCACATCAAACACCCTCTCACCACGCAAGAAAACATCAAATGTGGCCTCGGATGCCCCCCCCCCCCCCCCCCCCCCAGTGATTGCGTGTTTTGTTGTTGGATTTTACTCCTTCCCTGGCTGCATCTCTCCATCTCTTTTAAAGAGGCGTTTTTTTTTTTAATGGCAAAAGAGGCTATTATGGTACCTGAATGCCTCAATGTGGGTGTTCCGGACTGTGTAATGGACAGCTGGAAGGTGTCAAGCGGTTGCACGTTAAATCTATGAGGCATATAATATATAATTATGCCAATATTGGAGACCTGCAGCTGCTGCAGGCTATACCTTTGTATGCCAGGGTCTCTAAGTTGGGCATTCAAACCCACTGTGCAGCTCTTTTTTGAAATATAATCACATATGAATAATGGACATCTAATTTTCCAAGCCAATTACGTTCAAATATTACGGCTTATTTTAAAGAAGGCCTAGGGTTATAGTTAAATTTAGCATATGCACTTGAATGAGGATGCTAAGTATGGATGTCGTGTCCAATAGCAATTATATGTTAATCAGCCGAAACCATACAGTACGCACTTCATTGAGTTCCCATTTTAGTGATGAAGTCAACAAGCCACTGTGCATGAACGATCAAAGCACTCAAAGACAAAGTAAACCGAGATGATCATTCGTTTTCGCAAATTAAACTTGTTTAACTGTGAACATTGCCGTCAATATGAGTCACTGAAATGAGATAGAAAATCAAGTTGTTTAACAGGCAATTACTGTCAACGCCGATAACACACTTTGATGCGTTACTCACTGTCAGTTGGACAGTTTATGATGGCAAGTAATCACAACAAGGTGGTCCATACTGAACCTGAGTAGGTGGGAATTGATGTTCCTGCTACTCCTGAAAGCCTAATCATCATGGCAATAATGCCAAAGCGATGTTCTCTTAAGTTCTCCGGAAAGCAGAAAAACCTATTTCTTATGTAAGCTTTGCACTGTGAGAAAGTGAGAGACTGAAAGAAAAAAAAAAAAGAGTTCCGATTGCAATGTACTGCAATGTCATTTACTTCCACCTTGAAGCTCCAAATAGCAGGGCAAGGTAATCGTTTGAAAAATTTTGAACTTCAATACCCACAAATCCTGTAGGGCAGCGGTTCTCAACGTGGGGTCCGGGGACCACCAGGGGTCCTAGGGGGGGTTCCAGGTGGTCCCCAACAAATTGATGAATTGTTAAACATCACCATTATTTCATTTAATTAAGTTAACACAATTAGAGAATGTAGAAGAATGACTGTTTTGATCATAGTTTCACTGTTATCTCTCTACCTACAATACAGACAGTCATGGAATTCTGGACAAAATCATATCTAACAATAAAAATATTCTCAGATTTGGGTCCAAGAGAAATAATCTCATCAAATGGGGCTGTGTGGCTCTAATGTGGACTAAATTAGGGTCCTTGATATGAAAAAGTACAAAAGATCTAATGTTGGTGAGTCCAGCTTCCTCCTGGATGGAGACAGTTTTGGATTATAGAATTGAATTTGAAGAAATAGGGCAAATCTATGGCATCAAAATGAGTGGGGATGGGGCGCTGTTTATGATTTAGGCCGATAAGACAGATTAATTTTGCATAAAAAATTGGGCCTAGCGCAGCTTTAATACTGGAAATAAAAGGACACGTGTCCGTCTTCGTGAAGAAATGTGGATGGACATCATAACAACATAATGCCAAGGCTCAAGTTAGAGCCAAGGTAATCCTCACGGCCACAAAGCAGCATCTTTCAGGGACACAGTACCTCAACACTCAAATCCTGACACAAACAAGCTAAAATGAATGTGCCTTTCACGCTCTCACACCCTGTTCCACGCCGCACTTCTGGACGCAAACGCACCAGATTGCCTGTCGGTCCGCCCCGGAGCTCGACTTGGTGACAGCAACTCAAGTGATTTGGGGGAAATGAAACTGGGCCCGAGGCAGTCTGTAAAACAACAATCCACAGACAGCAACTTCTCCCACAGCAGGAATTTAAGAGGCATGAACTCGCAAGATTGTTTATCTGACTTCAATGCATGAATAATAAGAAAAGAACTGCATTCCACTCATACCAGGATTAAGTTATCTGTCTATTTGTTTGTACGTACCCAAGAGTGCCTATTGAATTGATTTATGGAAATGACTGTCTGCCTTCCAAATGTTTATCTGATAGCTTCTGCGAGCTCCTAGTCAAGCAAATGGAGACGAACAATTATCAGCTCTCTCTCTTGTCCCCCGCAGCATCGATAGCCAGGCTTCATTTACCATCATAAGCTTTGGGACGCACTGCCAAAATGCATCGTACCTCCAAGTACGTTTGGGAATAATCAGGTTATGGCAATAGTTCAGTTGAATTCGACAAAACCACAATACAATGTCATAAATAAAAGTGACACAAATCTTTCTAGCGATAGCATTGGCTTGCTAGAATGTAAACAGCAATTTAAAAATGTCATTCCAAAGTGCAAATAATAGAATTTGGATGGAGAGCTTGAGAAATTGTGATGGTCAAGCTGTCTCATTTGTGATTACAACAGCAGAATAACATGGAGCTAATATCATCATTCATTTTTCTGCCCCACGATATGTATCGTCACATTTTTGCATTGCGATATACTGAATTTTGATATATCATCCCGTCCTTAGTTAATGCGATTACTGTAATAATCCGGTTTACATGATTTGGTCATTAGTCAGATTTCTCCCCTTTACGGACCTGATGGTGTTACAGAACCCCTTGGCAAGAGCTTTCTTATTCCTAAATGATACTGAGAGCAAGAGACGCAACATGTGTTTAAGCAGCAAGCATCAGAGTCATTCCTATGTTCCCAGGGTCCTATGTTCCCAGGGTCCTATGTTCCCAGGGTCCTATGTTCCCAGGGTCCTATGTTCCCAGGGTTCTATGTTCCCAGGGTCCTATGTTCCCAGGGTCCTATGTTACCAGGGTCCTATGTTACCAGGGTCCTATGTTCCCCTGCTCTATATATCACATAATGGGAACCTGAAAAAGATGTTCCCCAGCTCTGTATTCGCTTAATATGGTTAGTTAGGGTTAGGGTTAGGTTAGGTTGGTTGTGTGTAGATGTTAGGGTTAGGGTTAGGGGTTAGGTTGGTTGTGTGTAGATGTTTACCCAGAGCTCTGACCACAACTGTTTCAAAGAACAGAAGGGCTTTTTATCAGCGCTATCCAGGTTAGGCACAGGCCGGGTTAGGGTTAGGGTTAAACATAGGACCCTGGGAGAGCACATATGTAGAACTGGGGAACATAGGACCCTGGGAACATAGGACCCTTTGTCATGTTCCCATTATGTGCCATATAAATCTGGGGAACACAGGACCCTGGGAACATAGATACGCTCCCCAAGCATCTGCTATTGGCATATATGGAGAGACACCTTTCGTTCCACCCCCGACCACCTGTGGATGTGTGTTTGAAGTAAGAACTGGTGGGAGGGAGCGGTACTGAAGGAGTTTAGCGACAACGAACTGAGAGAAAGAACTTTCCAATGTCACGCAGGTTTGTAAAGTGACAGTCTAATAGCCAATCAGTTTGGCAAAAGGCAGAGTATCGCATGTCATCAGTGAACTCATCCAAGTTCCGTGGAAGAAGCCTTCGCCACAGCCCAGCAATTAGAAAACATCCCATAAATTATCGGCACCCACATTCCTGTCATGGCACCTAGTGATGGCTATGGGGATTTCGTTCGTTCACTGGGTCTGGACATTTTTTCGTTTTTTTTTTTGTAAAATGCTTCATTTTAATGCATTTTTCGAGAGAATTTTCACTAAACTGTAAGTGTTGTGTTTCTTCTCTTACACTAACAGCAATAAAATGATGAGCTGAACCACGAGATACAGTTCACGTGTCTTTACTGTTCAAGTGCAAATTCAATCACACAGGTATCCCTATGCTGACGTATCACTTAGCCAATTAAAGGTATACTAACCATTGTATCAATTAACAAATGCCTATTCTAAATCCTGAAATAATGTATTCTTTTTACAAATACATAACAGTAAGTAAAAGTTAAAAAAAAAAAAAAAACAGCATAACATTACACTAGATAGCTAAAACACTTCCTGATGGTAACTGTTGCTGAGAAGGGCGTCGATTTCATTATAGAAGTGGTAAAGACATTTAAGGTGAGATTTTTTTGCTTACTATGTGCAGTTTCATGCATTTTGACATTATTTGGCATGACTTGTAGCACCTCTAGTATTGAAGATCTTTTAGGGATCCAAGTAATTTTACTGCCGGAACCCCATGTCTGGTGTTTTGATCATTATTTACCCTCAAAAAACAGGTAACACTTTACAATAAGGGTACATTAATTAAGGGTTAGTTAATGCTTAATAAGAATTAACTAACCCTTAATTAACCGTTAACTAATGTGTTGTTAACTGTTAATTAATGTGTAGTTAACTGTTAATTAAGGGTTAGTTAATGCTTATTAAGCATTAACTAACCCTTAACTTAGTGACCCTTATTGTAAAGTGTTACAAAAAAACAAATGAGGCCATATGACAAATACTGTGATAATTACACACACTTTTACACCGTCTATAGTGGTGCTAATGCTGGCTTCTTTGTAACAGATGCATGAAGAGAAATCAATTAGGAGGAGAACTGCTGTAGCTACAGCGCTGTAGCTGTCTGAGTGCCATCATCTCTCCTGCCCGTCTCTCTCTCCTTCCTCTCAGCCTCTCATGTTCCCTCTCTCTCTCTCTCTCTCTCACCGGGCCTCCTCCCTCTCATCCGTCTGTCTGTCCCTCTCTTATTTGTGTCACTCTTTCTGTCTCTCCCCGCATCACCTCCATCTCTTCGTCTCCTCCCCCTCTCCTCTTTTTCTCCCATACTATTTTCTTGCTCTTTGCCTCCTTCCTCCCTCTCTCTATATCTCTTCCCTTATATCCCCTATATCCCCCCCCCACCCCCCCATGCCAGGACATTGGAGTGACCTTTTGAAGAAGCTCACTGATGCCAGAAGCGTACCAATGAGCTTCTGGCATCCCTCACTCTCTTTTCCATCTCGTCCGTCCATTTCATGGTCCCCTACCTGTCTCCTCTTCTGTGTCCATCTGCCCCGCTCTCTCTCTTTCCCTCCCTCCCTCCCTGCTCTGTTTCTCTCTAACCTGTTTCCGTTCTTCCCTCTTGCTCTCCCTCTCCTCCCCCCGTCTCTCTAGAGTTTGAATGTTGCTGCTCAACCGAATGAAAGAAATGTATATTCTCAAGTTCTTGGACGGGCATCGAAACAGGGATATGTTCAAGAAGGCCTCCGCTGAAACGAGTGAGGCGGATTTTTTCAGGACAGTTGAACTAACTGTTATTGGAAAGCATTGAAGCGGCAAAAAAACCAAACAGAACACAAGTGGGTTTGATCCCGGGAAATGTCCACACTTGGACGCACTCGGCGATCTTTTGGAGTGTAGGCCTGTGTCACCCACTGATGACAACAAAGTGTCAGAGGATGACATATACTTATTTGTTTTGTCATACAAAAAAACGATTCTGTCTTGTCAAAGCGTTTCAGTAGATTTTCCTCTACAATAAAATCAATATGTTTTCACAAATTACTACCCTTGTGCAATTATCGCAAAATGCAAACAGCACACATAACAGGTTTCTTAAACCTTCTGAAAATTCAACTATGAAAGCTGTCCTTCAGCTTCTGTTTAGTGTCATCTGACAGGATAACAACTTGAAAAAGTGCATCTAGTGAAGAGAATCACAAATCAGTAGGTGCATCTACCCGGTTGTATCTTTGCCAGCTGGCTGGTCAAGGAAAGGAGGATAGGGGTGGAAACCTGGGTAAAGGGTAGGGGGGTTTCCTCTTAGTTTTCATGTCAGCTTGATATCCTTGCTCGCTCCTAGCACCGTCCTCCATCATTGAGCGGTTTAAAATGCCAGTAGGTGGGGCGGGGGGTGTCTTGAAACTCCAAAATGTGGGGAGTTTTTGTTCCAAAGCACAGAAAGTGCATTTTAAACGCTATAAATCTCAGCAAGATTCCTCCTGGCCAAGTAATCGTTGAGTCATTAGTATTGATGAACAACCCTATCAACCACCCATAGATATATTATGGTCATTTTGTGCTATGGGGCAGGAAAACCCTGAATTGCCTTTCATTGCAGTAATTATCAATATACTTTTTGTATCTTGTCTGAGCCTCTGCTTCTGTTCACTGTGTTTGGCTTTCTACTGTTTGGCAGCCTATAAGTCCTTTAAGCACTTAACACAGGGAGTTATACTGCTATTCCACTGCGGTAGCCATCTTTTCACTAGCTTGCTCTATTGTCCAGTCTGGAGAAAGTGGATAACAGAAGACAGTGGGGTAGTCTAGTTTACTCTAGTGGGTATACTGTGATGATTCCCTCCCAGCCTCGTACACACCCGTCCCGGAGCGACACCCCATAAGCACCACCACACTCGCTAACGCATACAGTACATGCATCCACACATAATTGAGAGCATTCTGAAAGACTGGGTATGTGTTATCAACAATTTATTATAAGCAACACAAGATTTTAACAGCCAATGACATTTATAGCTGGGGAGATTTAAACGCTTTGGACTGATTTTCTACTGTTTTAGTGTTAATCACCATCTAACTCAGCCAGTTAGGAGCTACTTTTAGCCATAGAAATAGAATACAGTAAAAAGAAGAAATAGATCATAAATAAAAGTAAGTAAATGAGGGGTATTAAACATAATGCAACGGCGTCCGCAGTAGAGCACACTGAGACAAAGAAATGAATGAAAAGTAAGCAGTGTGTAAAAATATACAAAAGATGAAATATACTCAGCATGAAAAATATTCTAAAAATATTTATATGCAATATGGAACAGATGAGAAAAGTATGAGAGTATGAAGAAAAACAAACACTTTCCCACCTCTCTCTTATTGCGATGTCATAATACCCATCCATCATTTTGTAGGTTTCCACTTCCCCCTTCTGTTTTTAATCAGTTGCTTTATCATATCTTTTCCCTTTTTTCTTCAGTTTGGATGAGTGTGCATGTCGAGGACTAAAGAAAAGTGGGGGTTGCTTGACAGTTTCTGTCATAATGTCATTACAGCATTACAGCAGCATTCATTTATGTGAATCGATGAAATGTCCACTGCATCGCTCTGACTCAGTACATCCTGAACTATTATTATGCCTGACATCAAGACATAAAATGTGGAGGAGGGTTTTTGTAAATGTGTGTGTCGCTGTGGTGCAACCGCCAATCCCTAAGATTACAGAGCAGAAACCAGCCGTTTCCAACCACCCACAGAACATAACCACCACTAAGCCTGACAACCACTAATCTACCCAGACTCGGGTACAACTCCAACCCAGAGCCTATACAGCGGCATTCTATGAGACTTCCAGGGGGTTGTAGGGGGAGACGAGACAATGCCGAGCCGGGGCGAAGGGAGACGGCGCTTAGTCAGGCTCTGGGAGAATTGTGGGAGTCCTGGACGTAAGCCAGCCAGGGCTCTGGGAGAATTGTGGGAGATGTTTACCATGCAAAAACCCCCAAGGGAGGTTGAGTGGAGTGCTTATTCTCAGACCTTAGAGTCATTAAACCCCGTTTTAATTTGACCAATCTGGAGCCTGCTTTGCCGCCCCACCTCCCACAGCCCCCCAGCTTCCTCTCATATAGTTTGTGGGAGGCATTATTTTAGCTTCAGGCATGATGATGGACAGCTGTGGAGCTGTGGACAGGCTATAATGGCTAGAGCCATTTTGGCCCAGTGAGTCACAGTGACCCCTCTGATCAGGCTGGTCTGTGTGCGTAAGCCACCATGTCACTGTCTGCTGTTATATACACAAGGAAGCTATTAGCCAAACTCATGTGGTTAAGTAATTGGTGAGGACAAGATTGCTTTTTTTTCCTCTCCTGCTTTTTTACTTAAACCTCAGACTTGAGTTGGAAAAACACATGGACAGGCATTAAATGCCTAGCATGGACAGGCATTAAATGAGATTCTCTGTAGAATAAGGCTGAAAATTACAATGAATTCCCAGAAAGAACATGAAATTGCTGTTTAAAAAGACAATGCATAATTGAAGCCTTGGAGACTGAGGGAGTTATTTTCTCCTATGTAGACAGCTTTGAATGAAGGCATTTTATGCTTTATGCTAAGCAGACAGAACCAATCAGATGTGGACAAAATTGTAACCAAAGGTAAGACCGCGGCTTTGGACAGGCGGTGATGTTCCCTAATGAATTCCAGGCCCTTCGATGTCCTCATGACATCGGGATGCGGATTGAGAGGTTTGAAGTTATGTGTGTATGCTGCTTCAAATCCCACTGGGTCAGGACAGCCTGCCCCAAAACCATTCTCACGCTCCAACTGAGCCTTCCCTAAAATACAACAGGAAGTAGGGGGGTCAGACCATGAAGAGAGGGGTCAGTCAACGAGAGGGATTGCTTCAACCAAGTGTGTGTGTGTGTGTGTGTGTGGTGGGTATGGGCGAATGAGTCAGAAAAAGAGAGTCAGAAGGAGATGTCAGAAGTTTACTAATGCCTCCATATATGTCTGTTTATCTGGATGTGCATCCCAGTCCCAATGGGAGCTGCCTCTTCTCACCGCTAGGGTATTTTTAGCACTCTTCCGGCTCCAGCTGAGTCCCATCCAGCGCTCCTTAAATACCAAACAACATAACAGCACCCGAACGTGGCCTTAGCCTTGAACCTCAGAGCTTCCGTCAGTACAAACTGTCCAGACAAACAACAATCTGTTCTCCTTAAAGGACCCTGTGCAGAGAAACTCACCTGACGCAGCTGGTGTGCCTCAGGGCACCCCACTCGGCCCATAAAACTTTGTATTCTGTATAAAACGGTAATAACGCCACTGTTAACCCAACATCCGGGGTAAGAAGGTTCCATTAGGTGCTAAAGGGATAAGACATAACCTCAAAACTTGTCTTGAGACAGTTTTCGAGGACAGAGAGATTGAAGAGCGGATGAAAGCAGCATTCCAAGGTGAGTCAGTGCTCTAGGTTTTAATAGTAAGGCCCCAAGATCTATTGCTTGGCGCCAGGGTGCTTTCAGCATGCTCATGTGATTAAAGGGTAGAGTAAGACCTGTTTATCGCTGGGCCTACACACACTCATTATGGGCCCCTACCAGAGGTATCTGTATTTCAGTGGGCAAGCCATAAAGTTGATGCCAGACTGCTGCAAACACATCAGAAAGGCACCTAGAGTTTTTTATTTATTTATTTATTTTTATTTTTATTGTTTATTTTTGCAGGGACAGCGCACAATTAAAAGTAATTGCACCAGAGTTAGCTGGCAGCTAATTTACATCTGTTGTCCCTGGGCAGGTAGACCGAAAAAAAATACACTACATAAAGCAGCACAATACATAAAAGTCCATTGGTGTGAGATAGATGGTGGTGACACATTTGTGCTGACTTTAGCCAAAGCTTGAGGCTGGTTTTAAACACTGCAAAGCTTCCTGAGTTTCTAATGTTTGTGGGTATGGAATTCCACTTCCCCACTACTTAAACCGAGAAGGCAGATTGACCAAAGTCAGACCCAGTCACCCCTAGAAGATGCTCTAGTCCTAACGGCACTGCCACTGCCGGGATAGGCAAGGCATCCTCTAAGAGGAGGGGGTGCGAGATTATGAATAATTTTAAACATCAGGCATGTATCAGAGTAAAATAAGAAGTTATCAAAATTGAGGAAATTATATTTTTCCAGGGGTCCGTTTCACAAAGCAGGTTTAGTGAAAACTCTGAGTCTGTTAACCCTGAACTGAGGGAAACTCGGAGTTTTCCGTTTCACAAAGGGAGGTAACTCAAACCAGAGAAAGAGGGGTAACTCTAGCCTGTTTCACAGAAAGAGGTAACTTAAGCTCTCGGTCAGTTACCATAGTAACAGACTCTATGAACCTAACCTGGTCGGGACCAGGTTTTTCTCAATGAACCTCGAGTTTCTCTCTGTCTCCGCCCTCTGTCAGCCACACACGGTATTTGATTTCCTCATTCATTCAGTCAGCAGGCGAGTTTTGGCGTAACATAGTTCTGCCGTCTGTTATTTAAAAAAATCAGTCAGTAGGCCTATATTAGAAGTCCACTTTTTTCACTAACATGGCATGTCCTTTTGACAACGATCCCGTGGATGAAGGTGCAGCATTACTGCGCAGGGAATTAAATATTCGTCGGGAGATGGTTATCAGACCGCGCATAGATGTTCTGGCATTTCCAGACAATTATCTTTTTGAGCGGTACCGTTTCACGTCACAGTCCATCATCTACATACACAACCTAATCCGTCCTTACATTTGCAACATTACCAGCCGTAGTCATGCTCTCACATCCCAGCAGATATTGTGTGTTGCGCTACGTTTCTTTGCAAATGGGAGTTTTTTGTATAATGTCGGAGATGCAGAGCACTTGAGTAAGGCAACTGTATGCAGGGCGGTCAGAAAAGTGTGCCTCGCCCTGAAACGGCTATTACCCATCTTTGTGGTTTTCCCTGGACATAAACCTGTCAGAGTCATCAAGGAGGAGTTCCACAGGATTGCAGGTGAATGATGTAGAGATCCGTTAAATGAATTTTAAATTATATTCTGTTAATGACATTGTGCTGCAACCTCAGACTGGGATTAGTAATTTTAATTTCTTTTAGGATTTCCCAGTGTGATTGGCTGCATAGATGGCACACACATCCCCATCACGGCTCCCTCACATAATGAAGCAGATTATGTGAATAGGAAGTCCATTCACAGCATAAATGTGCAGGTACATGTAGATTGACTACTGTTTCAAAATGTTAAAGACTGCATCATAGTTCAACATCTGTCATTCTCTGCACTGTCAAGATCATATGTGATGCTGCATACCTAATTTCCAATGTGGAGGCCAAGTGGCCTGGGTCTGTTCATGACTCAAGGATTTATCGCGAGTCTAACCTGAGCAACAGACTGCAACGTGGTAAGCAGCCTAAAGATTTGCACAATATAATTCACTTGTCTCCCTCCTTTAATATACTCTGATGTGTCCACTATACATTACAGGAGAGTTTGATGGCCTTCTGCTGGGTGACAGAGGTTACCCATGCCAACCTAGGCTGCTGACCCCTTACCCTGACCCTGAACCAGGCCCCCAACAGAACTTCAACCGGGCTCACTGCAGGACGAGAGCCCGGGTGGAGATGACCATAGGCCTGCTGAAAGCCCGTTTCCAGTGCCTACGTCACCTCAGGGTGACCCCTGAGAGGGCCTGTGATATTATTGTGGCATGTGTTGTTCTTCATAATATTGCCACTATTAGAGGAGAGCAACACCCTGCCCTACAAATTGAAGACCCTGATGATGACCCCATCCACCTGCCAGCTATGCAGGACGGCAGAGCAGTCAGAGACACCATATGCCATAGTCACTTCAGAGATTGAGTCACCATCATCACCACCACAGCAGTCAAATAAAGACACAATACACACTTCATTTGGTCTTCTTTATTTCCTACAAATACAAGAGCTAGTTTAGTTAATTTTCCAATAGTTAACATAATTAACATAATTCACCTGTGACCATGCACCCACCTCTAATCTGTGCTCCAGTATTTCAATTTCTAGATCTGCCCTCCTAATCTGGCGGTCCAAGTATTGCATTTCTTTGTCGGTTTTTTGGATTTTTTTCAGCAGGTGAATTTTATAAATCTCTTTTACTGGTAACTGGGAATACATAAGGAGGACATTAAATTATACAGTTGCACATGAATTCCACAGAATGAACCTCTGGTGTGTACTGAACATCCATCTCACTGTGTCAATCTGTGCAGTGGAAGTTGAGGGACCCTCCTGCTGCTGCCCAGCCATGCCCTGTTAAAAAGGATGAGAATGTGTTAATACTTCAGTGTAGGCTACATGTCACACTCTATATTCCACCAGAATGTTAAGAAATGTAAATGGGAAGAGAACTATCAGTAACATATCAAGATGTTACCTCTATAGGCCTTTCTGGATCCCCCTCTGTAAAGGCAGCAGACACAGTTTCCTCGTGCTCTTCATCCTAGATGAGTGATATGTTTCAGTATACTTAAACTACCATTTGGCAAAATCTTTGGAGTATTGCCTACTTACAGTTACAAGGTCTGTTGTGGCGTGAGGGGGCTCCACCAGGCAGATAGCACCATCAGAATCTGTTGGGACAAAAGAAAAAAAAAAAAAGACATGAAAGGGAAATAAATATTTTTATGAATAGGCTTAAAAAAGATATATAGGCCTAGGCATATTACATTTTATAAAGGCACTTGTGTCTTGGGGGGTGAGCTCTGAAGATGAGCTCCCTCCAGGGATTCCCTCAGCCACTGGCCTTCCTAAATTCTGGCTTAGGGCCAGCTCCTCTGCCTCCGTTAGAGGTGGCGGTGCTGGGCCACCACCCGTTTTACGGGCATCTGCCTTCTTTCTGTTGGCTGAGTAGAAGTCTGTGTTAGTTTAAATAGGCTTAATTATTTAACAGAATATGATATAGATGAGAAGACATTTATGTGTGTGAAAACAGCATTATGTTGGGGATAAAACAACTGCACAGTCAAACAGCCACTTATTTTACTTTACAATGTAAAACATGATCAAAATGAGGTACCCCCATTAAATTATGCCGAGGTCTTACCTGTTTGAACAATGTTTTTATATTTCATCTTAAGCTGCTGCCAAGTGCGCTTCTCCCCCGCGGGATTGCACCTAAATGAAATAAATGAATGAGCTACTATTCAAGCAGTTTTCCCCTGTAATATTATTGTGATTGCAAAGGACTACATTTAAACTTACACATTGACCCGAGCAGCAATGTTCTCCCACGCCGTCTCCCTCACTTTTGCAGCTGCAGCGGTGTTGCACTTTTTTCTAAAAACATGTTCAAATTCGCCGTATGAGCGCATTAAGATTTCCAGTTCTAGTGGGGTAAAAAACGCAGCCCTACTCTTCCCCGTTGCCATGGTGACTCGTCGAATCGGGGCTCCATTGATGCTGTCTTTTTATAGTGGTGGTGCACGTGCTTAACTCCAGGTGAAACTACTCCGAGTTGATCAAACTAACTCAAATCAGCTGTTCTGGAACCGAAAACTCAGAGTTTCCTATCTCAGAGTAGATCAACTCAGAGTTCAGGGTTAGACTCAGAGTTTGTTGAACCTGCTTTGTGAAACGGACCCCAGGATGTTACAGTGATGATAATCCCTTGGCTTTTTATCTAGTACTTTTAGAATTTGTTTATAGAGTAGGTACACAGGCTTGAGTGTAGTCACACCTGCCTGTGACCAGGTTGTTATGCAGTAAAACAGATGGGGAGAAATCATAGTATGTACAAAAAGCTTTGCAGCAGACGGAGACAACTAGCGCCTGATTACAATTTACAATTTCCCATTTGGCAGACGCTTTTATCCAAAGCAACGTACATATGAGATTTTCATGCAACACAAGCAAGGTTCCAGTCAGGAGAGAACAACGAGAGTTAAGTGCCATAAAGCTAAGTTCTGGAACAACTGGTGCCTGATGCTCTTAAAATTATTCAGATTAAATTTAACATTGCTGACGACCCTACTAACTTGTTTGAAAGACAGGTTTGTGTCAATTATAATGCCTAGATATTTAACATGTGTCACAGATATGATGACTTCACCATTAATTAAAATGTCAGGATTAACTGAATTATTGATCCTTATTGTGAAATACATGCAAACTGTTTTGCTTACATTAAGGGTCAAGCATGAATTAGCTAGCCAATCCGACACCTTGCTCATTGCAGCTGTCAGTTTGGCTGCAGCATGTTCTTTAGATCTTGCATGGGTAAAAAAACACAGTATCATCAGCATACATTTGGATGCTAACATCTGGACATACTTGAGGGAGATCATTGATATATATACTAAATAAAGTGTTGGAGATACAGGTCCTGTTGTGGACTCTTTCTGGTAAAGTAATACTCTACTACTACTACTACTACTCCAGGACTATGAGGCTGCAAAAAGATATCTAGAATGTAGTTTGGAAAGCAATAGAAGGTGAAGGGGACATTATTTATATTGATTCGGGTTGCTTATTCTTCCATGCAGTCTCAATAGAAGAGCCAGTCGACAACAGACCCTAAAACATTGACAAAATTCTTCTATATTTGGCGACAGAAAAAAGCAAGTCAATAATTCAGCTATATCATTGCCTGTCCAAAATAAGTCTCTAAGGTCTCTATGGCTAAATCAAATGATGGATCATCACATCTACATTGGCAGCCAAAAGGATCAAATGTTAGGGACAGAGCTGTGGAGCCAGACTCGCTCTACCGGGTCTCTTAGCAGTCACTGCACTACAGCCTTAAAAGGGAAAAAAAGATCATTTGATTAAAGATAAAGTCCCTGCAACGCGCTACCCCCCGCCCCATTCTCGGCGCCCCTGATCCGCAAAGGGACACGGGACTCCGCAACTCAAAGTCGCCGTCGAAAAACTATGCCGACTTTTTTTTGGCATTCGTGAAAAGCCTGAAGTGGCGGCGGCAGAGGGAGTACAAACAAAAACAAGACCGAGCGAAACTCTTGAGAGGATGACAGGCTTGTGGTTTCGCTGTTTTCTCAGCTACGCTTCCCATCCGGATGAAAGCGGACAAAGCGGAAGACCGTGGGGAAGAGAGGGCTGTGTTCATGTGTACCTTAGAGAGAAAGGGATATAGAAACAAAGAGACCGAGCACGCTAGAGAGAGAGAGACAGAGAGAGAAAGATAAAGAGAGAGAGGGGTATGTTCTAGATGGCTAGAGAATGGATGTACTCATCATCCCCCAAGGAGCTGACCCTACTTGCTCCCCGAGCCACTTTAGGGTAAAACTCCTCCACCGCAGGAATTCGGCAGCCCCAGTAGCCATGTCTAGGGGCTTTGTAACCTCTATAAATAGTTGCTTATGCTGAGCCTGAGTGGGAACAAGCTGTACCCGTCACCCCAAGGAGCAGAGAAGAGAATGGGAATCACTGAACCCCATAGAGATCCCATCAACATGACTCACAGCCTTCCTCCACGCATCAACACAAGCTGAGGTTTTCCATCATCTTCACTAGATATACACTCTAATTAAAATTATCATTTTCAACACTTCTGTGTCTAGTTCTGAACACCACACAGTTGGAGTTACATTTTAATGCTCACCTCACCATAACTCAAAATACAAGCTTGTGTTGCTCTAATGTTTACAAACAATACAAATGTAAACAAACCTTTTATGACATTAAAGTACATCTAAAACTCATGTTAGCTCTTGCAAACTGCTATTCTTTGTATCAAGAGCTCTGTCTCTTTGTTTGTAAAAAAAGTTGCATAGTGTACCTTTAATGATAAATACCAATTTCTTGAAAAATAAAATGCTTTATTTTCTAGATCAATAATGAGACACATGCAGTTATTATACAAGTTCATGAAAGATCTGTAATTCAGAGATACTTACTAGGATTAAATAATTGTTTTTATATTTAAAAATCGTTTAAAAAGGTTCAGAGTCAGGTACTAAATGTTGTTGTTTTTGGTCTTTTAACTACAGGTGGTCAACTCTGTTATTCAGATCAACTCTGTTATCATCAATGTCAACTCTGTTTTTGTAAGGTTTTGTCTTTAAAATGATCATTAGTTAACAAAATGATCAGAAGCTGTCTCATAACTTACCACATGAAATTTCCAAGCATTTCATTCATTTTTAAAACTATGTTTTCAGAAAATGCACACTATCTTGGCAACTTGTCAGTTATTTATTTATTTATTTATTTTTTTACCCCAAAACAAAAAGTCTTTATCTTATTTAAAGTTTACATTTAAAGTTGAATTAATGGATGTAGAGACAGAAGTTCTCTTAGGGAAGGCATGGTTTTAAATTGTATTACATTTGTTGACTATATGTATTTGACCCAATTTGTCTATAACAGAGTTGACCGATTTTTCTGTTAGTACATTGATTTTCTGAAAAAATATTTTAAATCTTACAGGTTTAAGATCAGCAAACACTGACAATGTTAAATTTAAAGTGTGTTCTATGCTAATACAACATGTTGAATGGAAAAAACATTCCTATTTTTTGTTTTCTTTCTGTACTTGAAATGTACCCGCAATTCTAGAATCAGTCACATGTTGTAGTATTTTAAGATTAATAAATCATTGCCACATTCATTGTGAGACAAAGACTATGCGTAGCACTTTTAACAACAACCCATATTGATGCAATATGTGTGGTTACTAACATATGTTGTATTGAAAAGTAACACAAAGGTGTGCTGTTCCCAACTAGACACACAGATGTGACACATCTCATAAGAATGCACCTAAATACGGACAACTAAATTGGATTTCAGAGTGTTCTTATAATAGTAAAACAGACAGATTGTTTGTGGTCACAAAATGCTAACTGGCTAACCAAGGCTAATGGTAATTTCTGTGCTGTTCATCATCAATCAACAATAGCATGACAACAATCAACAAATCAACAAATAGCATGACAGCACAATCAACAAATAGCATGACGACACAATGTTAGTCCTGGTGAAGTGTGGATATTATGTACAGAGCCTATGATAATGAGCAAGAGCAGCTCTTACATCAGAATAATAATGACAAATAAGACAACAAACAACAGGAAAACACCTCCCTGTTCTAGTGTTTGATTTCTAATAAGCCAGGCTCTTAATGTTGTGGAGAAGGAATGGTAATTAGCACAGCACCCGCGTTTTTTTTCCCGTGCCATCCCAAAAAAAGCAGTTTAGCTGTCTTCTGTCTACCTTACCCTATGTGAATGCAGCAAATACACACACCAAGGTACAGGTAGCGCACCACACACATAGACAGCCAGCGTGTTTGCTGTCATCTTATTTTAATCCCGGCCTGTAAACCAAGCAGGATACATGCTATTCCTGGCATAACGGTCCGTCATATACCTTCTGACAGGTCGAAGAGATGTGAAATGGAATGACATGAACCTTTATTAACACCATCTTGGATTTTCCTCAATGTTCTCCGTCACGTCTCGGAAAATACATGAAAAGTGACGGTAATAAGCAAACCAGTCAGTCATCTCGGGCCGGCTATAGCTTCACCTCCGCTGATCTGGTGGGGGGGGGAAGAGGGAATTCAGCGTTTCATGAGAAGTGACAAGTGTGATTCATCTACATGGTTGATT
This sequence comes from Centroberyx affinis, assembly GCF_046629955.1. Classification (NCBI taxonomy): domain Eukaryota; kingdom Metazoa; phylum Chordata; class Actinopteri; order Beryciformes; family Berycidae; genus Centroberyx; species Centroberyx affinis. The sequence continues at coordinate 196,252 of NW_027279985.1, forward strand.
CCTTAAAAACTACACCTTTTTTTCCCCACTGTAGAGCATAACTGAACTAAAGTGAAATGCCCTGAAATAAACTGTTTCACCTGGATCCGTGCAGCACAGGTACAAACCGGTTTAAAGAGACAATAGCTAGGCTGCTAGAACTTTGTTTGAGGAAGGCGGTGATTCCAGTGATCATGCTCAGCTCCGTAATGTAAAACAGACAGGATTGTTCTCTCCTCAGGCACGGGAATCGGAGAGACAAAGGTCAGCTTGAATTACCGAGAATTGCCAAGGCCACATCTAGCCCCAGCCAGTAGGTAAGGTCTTTCACCTGGCACAGCCTTGGAAGACGCCCAGGAGCCATCTCTGCCTTTTTCCTTCGCCATAATGGCTAATCTACTTTCATTAGGCTGAGTCATTAGGACTTAAATGCCTCTGCTTGCATAATCACAGTGATGGATGATGGAGAGGAGGCCCGCCCGGCACTCACGGAGAACCGGAGCAGGATCTGGGGATTGATGGAACTCGGGAGCGAGAGAAGCGGCTAATGAATACAGAAGTGCCTTATCGCCTCCTTCCTAATGAAGTGAGGAGCCCGCCACAGCTGTTTGCACCGCGGGGCCCGGGGTCCCGGCTGTTTACAACCAGGACACATTCACATCATATTTATCCAAACTGAGTGGGTTTATGAATTTAGGATCATGTTATACGCGTATGGATGCCATACAGGCTTTTGTCCTCGGATGTGTATGCGCTATTCTTGACCATGCGTTTGATTCTCTTTAAATGGAAACGAGGATGAGAGTTATGCATCATTACAATCAACAAATAGGCTGACCAAATGGGTTTTTCTGCATCATATTCACAATATGTAGATTAGGTTTTGTTCACAAACAACCTTGTTACAGCCTTTGAAATGCATTCAGCATCATATTCATGGTTGCTCTAAGGGCCATACATAACCATAATCACCTTACACAAATATGAATGTAGGTAATATCTGGTTACCTTCTTTGTGGCAGCTGAATGATGTTCCTCATTACATTGGGTCTTCTTTGTCAAAGTGTCTGGACACACACTGCAGAGTGACAGCGCAGATTTATTAGGTGAGACGCCGCCTTGGGGGAAGTTTCCTCCCAGAGGCCGACCAGGAAAACTATCTCCTCAAACACAGCTGACACAAACAAAGCTAAACAGGCCATGAATCTAAATGAACTCCCTGGGCATTGTGGGACCTAATAAATTCTATTAGAAGGTGGACCGCTACACTCAGACTAGTCTGTGTTTCATCCTTGTATCAAATGTCTGTTCAAAAGGACGGAGGTCACACTCAGCGGCAACAATATTTATTTTATGATAGAATAAAATTGTTTTCATCACTGTCTGTGGATTGGAAGTCCACCTCAATCTTCAATGGGGTTTTGGTGGGTCACAGGCAGTGGTGGAAGAAGTACTCAGATCTTTGACTTAAGTAAAAGTAGAAATACCACAGTATAAAAATACTCTGTTACAAGTAAAAGTCCTGCATTCAAAATGTTACTTAAGTAAAAGTACAAAAGTATTAACATCAAAATGCACTTAAAGCAACAAAAGTAAAAGTACTCATTATGCAGAATGGCCCATTTCAGAATAATACAGTATATATTATATTATTGAATTATAATTATTGATGCATTAATGTGTAAGCATCACTTTAATGTTGCAGCTGGAAAAGGTGGGGCTGATTTCCACTACTTTATATACTGCTGGGTAGCTTACAGTAATCTATAATAATACATCACAATTTATTAGTTGATTATATTTTGTATTAATAATCTGAATCTGTGAAGTAACTAGTAACTTAAGTTATCAAATAAAGGTAGTGGAGTAAAAAGTACAATATTTCCCTCTGAAATGTAGTGGAGTAGAAGTATAAATTAGCATAAAATGGTAATACTCAAGTAAAGTACAAGTACCACAAAATTGTACTTAAGTACAGTATTCGAGTAAATGTACTTAGTTACTCTCCATGACTGGTCACAGATGGGTTCACATCAATACACATAACAATGTGCATGTGGGAAATTGTATAAGTTTTATGTAAATATCCAAATCTGTTTATTCTTTACCTATGTTAGTACATAATTTTTTCATTCTTTCATCCATACTGCTACTACTACTGCAACTACTAATCCCCTCACCCCAGTAACTTGGAAGCCAGTGTCATCCCACTACACCGTTTTTCATCTACAGGTAAGAAATCAGGGTTCAGCTCAAGTGACGGCTACTAATTCATGTCAAAATGTGAAAATATGAGCTCGCTGACGGTACCAAACTGGAAAGGTTTCTTGTCAAGCAAAGCGTATTCGTGTTGTAGCTCCAGGGATGAAGACAGCCAGAGTGATGTGGAAGAAAACGACTTTGATCGGCCGCCTCCAGATCCAGCAAGTTCTTATGCTGCACCTTTGGGACCTGATGGTATGCCTCTGTTGTCATTATGTCACTCTGCAATTGTTATGTACAGCACTTAAGCATGGAATCTAAAATTATTTCCAAGACGCATGGGGGTGTGTTGGTGATGTCGGGGGTATAGAAGAGGAGGAGGGGGAAGCACCTTCTAGCAAGACTGATACTTTATTGCTTCTTTCCAGACAAATTGCACTGCTCTGTTTCCTTACTCAGCTCTCATGATAGAACCTGTCACTCAATTCAAATCTTTACAGAATACACCAAGTGCCATCAAGCAGTAACAGCTCTGTAATTGTTGATGAGCTTACTCTTTTTGCTTTGGATGTGAAGTGACACCTTGACACTGAGGTTAGAGTGCTGTCTTTCAGCTTGGATTTGAGGGGCTTTGCACCCATATTGAATTAACAATTAAAGTACAGTTTTTTTCAGCTTTTTTTGCTTTAAAAGTAACAAGACAAAACGTCAAAGGTGTCACTGTTCAAATATTTAGGGACCTGCTGCACTATAATTATTTAAGTTGGCTTTATACAGAATTATATATGAATAGGCACCTCCCTTTTAAACAATCCTAGAATCGCCCCGGTCTGCCACTACTACTACTACTACTACTACTGCTACTACTACTACTGCTACTGCTACTACTACTACTACTACTGCTACTACTACTACTGCTACTGCTACTACTACTACTACTACTACTACTGCTGATGCTACTACTGCTACTACTAGCTACTACTAGCTACTACTACTACTACTACTGCTACTACTACTACTGCTGCTACTGCTACTACTACTGCTACTACTCCTACTGCTGCTACTGCTACTACTACTGCTACTACTACTACTACTGCTGCTGCTACTACTGCTACTACTACTACTACTAATACTACTACTGCTACTACTACTACTACTAGTACTACTACTAATGCTACGACTGCTACTACTGCTACTACTACTACTGCTACTGATGCTACAACTGCTGCTACTACTACTACTATGCTGCTACTACTACTGCTACTGATGCTACTACTACAACTACTACCAATACTACTACTACTACTGGAACAACTACTACTGCTACTACTACTACTACCACTACTACAACTACTACTACTGCTACTGCTGCTGCTACTACTTACATACATTTTCAGTATAGACACCATAGATCAATAAGGTACAGTATATACAACCTATTACAGAAAAGACTTGAGTTGCACTTCCCCACCAACAAGCCCCAAGGAGTCTAGACTGATTCATTCCAGAATCGGGGGGGGGGGGGAGTGACGGGTTCCTGGGCAGATGTGGGAATCGGGGGGAGGGCGGCCCAGAGGTCTTGTACAAACACAGGTTTAATGAGCTGGCTAATATGGCTGGATGAGGTGGTGGAGAGGGGGGGGGGGAGGGGCTGCCCAGGTCTCTGTCAGTCGCCGCATAGCCAAGACCTGGCCAGGTTACCAGATCCTACACAAACACGCAACCTGTTGTCACAGCGTTAGTGTAAGTCACTTGGTGGTCTCTGAGGTACTGACGGACAGATCTCCTGTCAGAGGTCAAAGGGCACCAGATGACAAAGGCCTGTGACGGCACTGAGATAAATGGACCCACTCAAGTCTTTCTTAATCTGCATTCTTGTCCCTTCTTGCTTCCACCTTGTTGCATTTGATGTATCATCGAACAGCTGAAATTAAAATTCCAAAACAAAAGAATGTGGAGGATGGAAGACGAATTAAAATCGTAGAAATGTATTCACCAACCGGGAAATGTTGAGTGGGGCACTGGAGACATACGGAGAAAAAAATGAAGCGGAGAGGAGCTGAATAAATCTTTTTCACATGGAACAATGAACAAATAGAGTGAGTTGCTCTGTTGAGATTGACAACAGAAAAGGCAAGTGACATTTCGGTACCGACTGGTGAAGTCAGAAGATGGACATTTTTGGAAGTTCAAAGTTTTTGACAGGGATGAAAAGAAAAGCAGGCGAGGTTTCACAAACAACCGAGTCAGTTGCTGGTCCACATTCAAAACCCAAGTCTATAGAAAATATGACAAAGCATATCTTGCTTGGGAGAGCAGGAGAGACCCGTGTGTCTCTTGTGCCTAAAAACTCTGGAGAATTTTTTACTCAATTACTCAACAAAATCAGTGACTTAAAGCTGAAAGAAAACATGGCGTTCATGTTCTTCATAGCACTGTTTTCAACGAACGTTCAACTTCGACTGTTTCCATTATTCAACATCACTATGTATAATGACTAGCATTCATCAAAAGATTATTGGATTTTGATTGGGGTTATCTGAAATTAATCAACACCCCCCCCCCCCCCCCCCTATTGAGAGAGTCAGAGTCAGGAAGCCAACAGAGAGCAGCAACAAAACCACCAATGGCTTCACTACAGACTTTTTTCTGTTTATTTTATGTATGCAGCTGTTAGCGCTCAGTGTGATGAAAATCTTCCATCCAATTCTAATAATTGTTTAAAAGAATTCCAGTTCAAGTTTATACAGAGTGTTATAAGATCTTTAATTTTATACATTTAAGATTCATGTTAATAACAGTGATATATGTAGGTGAAATTATCACAATACCTGCCAAGTTATCACAGTATTTGTCATATGGCCTCATTTGTTTTTGAGGGTAAATAAATATAAAAAAAACCACCAGAAATTAGGTTCCAGCAGTAAAATTACTTGGATCCCTAAATGATCATCAATACTAGAGGTGCCACGACCCAATGTAAACATGCATGAAATTGCACATTGTGAGCAAAAAAACACTTCTGGGGGAGAAACCCCAGACCCCCCACCTTAAATGTCTTTAACACATCTAAAATTAGATTGACGCCCTTGTCAGGAACAGTTACCATCAGGATACAAGTGTTTTAGCAATCTGTGTAATGTTATGCTTGGGGTATTTCACACCATTAGGGGAGTTATTTAACCTTAAAATCAAGTTAAAATTATCTCTAAAAATGCATTTAAATGACGCATCTTTTCTGCTGGGGGAGCATGCCCCCGGACCCCCCTGCAGTGTGTTCCCTCTGTAAATTCTGGCCACTGAAACCACTGGCAATACTGGAGATGCTCATTACGCTGATTTCACAGAAGGGAGACAGCAGGGGCTGTGGGAGGGAGGTGTTAATAGCAGCAAGAGTTACAGCTTGTGACTAGTTTAAGTGCCCAAAGCATTGTACAACAACCAGCACTGCTCAGTATTTTTTTTTTTTTTAACGTCTGAAGAAAATCGTTTGACTCGGAATGTGCCTTCCCTCGTCAAATTCACTCCCTCTAGTGTGTTCTGGCCCAGTGAAAGCCCCAGTAACATTAAAATCCGACTTGTGAGATTCGGTGGAGTCATTCCTATATTCCCAGGGTCCTATGTTCCCCATATTTATATGGCACATAATGGGAACATGACAAAGGATCCTATGTTCCCAGGGTCCTATGTTCCCCAGTTCTACATATGTGCTCTCCCAGAGTCCTGTGTTCCCAGGGTCCTATGTTCCCCAGCTCTATATAGCACATAATGGGAACCTGAAAAAGATGTTCCCCAGCTCTGTATTCGCTTAATATGGTTAGTTAGGGTTAGGGTTAGGGTTAAACATAGGACCCTGGAAGAGCACATATGTAGAACTGGAGAACATAGGACCCTCTGTCATGTTCCCATTATGTGCCATATAAATCTGGGGAACATAGGACCCTGGGAACATAGATACGCTCCCAACGGCAATCTTGTCTGCTTGGTTTCATAAGTTTGGTAATAGATCATTTAGCAGGCTAAAACTACTAGCATCAGTCTATTGCTAATGTTACAGTAATGTTACTGTGAGCAGTCACTGTTTTTGTCAAGCAAATTATCATTAGCATTATTATCTGTTGAGTATTTGTGGCTATAGAATATATGCAGTAATAATTTTACTAAACAGTTATTAAATTGTTTTATAAAACATTTTTGATATACAAAGTCCAGCTACTGGTTTGCATTAGTGCAATCTGGGAACCCATCGTCTATCGGTCTGAAGACGATTAGACTCTGGGGGCGACGGCCAATATTTCAGGGTTTCCAGTGTAGCCAGCGGACATCCGGGCCAAGACTTCCTCTTCCGTGCGCCGGTCATTGTTTACAGTCCGATTAGCAACTTGAGACGCGAGAGTCGAATGTTTCTCCACACAACACACAAACATCGATACTTTTTGTAGGTGTTTTAGGTCCAGACGACATTTCGGCTAATCTCTATAAACAGATATCTGCATATGAGACGTCATCTCTCAACTCCAACTCCATTCTCGCGTCTCAAGTTGCTAATCGGACTGTAAACAATGACCGGCGCACAGAAGAGGAAGTCTTGGCCCGGATGTCCGCTGGCTACACCGGAAACCCCGAAATATTGGCCGTCGCCCCCAGAGTCTAATCGTCGTCAGATCGATAGACGATGGGTTCAGAGACTGCCATTAGCGTGGTTGTTGTAAACATTTGCCAGCCTTGCTAGCTAGTTGGCTAGCTAGTAGCAAAAGTGAATTGTTAATGAATGATGGGGATGGGCATGTTTCATCCTTCTATGTAATAGCAGTGTCTGTATTTTTTTTAAAGCAACTAACTCAAGTAAGTAAGTAAAACTTCAGCAAAGTAATAGTAATTAGACTAGAAAATGATATTTTATTACTCTTTCCACCTCTGCCAGGAAGCCAGGATACAAAAAAAAAATGAACCCAAACATTGTTACAAAGCAGCCCCACACTTATTCTGCACTTTCCAGAAATTTCCATATAGATCTTTATAATCTCACAACAACAGATGTACACAGAGATCGAGCAGTGTGAGCCGGTTTGGTGTTTTCAATAATGGGTGGTCTGAGGCTGGCGATGCAGTATAATTTCCTAAGAAATATAAATACATAGCTTAGGTGTCTGATTTCCTCTAAAGGGCAAAGTAAGACAACTGTTCTCCGTATCACATGGAAATGCAATTTATTTAACCAGGCACACACTGTTTGGGGATAGAGTATAAACAGATGGGGAATTCACATTCACCTCATGTACTCACATGTATAACAATGAATATCAGACTAAACAACTTTTAACAAATCACATTTTACAGTACAGTGTGTTTCACTAATTTCCATATGTACTCTGAACTCCAGTTCCAGACAGCAGGGGAAACTTTGGCAGGAATCTAAATTATTTAAATTCATGTCTTAAATATGCAACTCATTTACAAGTCAAGTGATTAAAATTGGCCCCAGGTCAGTCAACATTTGACTGCGGTTAACTGAATATTTTCTTTACTTTCTATCTGATTTGGGCTTCTCCCGTCATCCCATGATCAGATGAGTTGAAAGTGTAAATCTAAATCTGCTAAAACTCTCTTTTATAGGCTTACTTTTATGGAATTAATTGTTTCGGACCTCCCTTTCATGGTTCATTTTTAGATTTCTTGCCTTGCTTTTATATTTCTAGTCTTGTCTTTTCATTTTTTTGCTGTCGATTTTGTGTTTATTGACGTAATATCACACAGACACTGTATTGATTGAGGGCCTTACATGCCTTTTGATCAGTAACAGTGCTATCATCATTGCACATCATTCACAGAACTGAAAGAAACTGAAAGAACTGAAGAAAATATAGACAAGGCTTACATATTTGTTATTGATTGGCACAGAGGGGGTCTGTATCATTTGCACTGGACAACATGTTCGCTTTTACCTAGTTAGAAAATTCAAAAAAGACAAAGGATTAAGATGTGAACCATCTGCAAAAGTTGATATTTTGGATTCAAGGTGGACCAGCTGAATTTAAGGTCTTTTTCTGAATTTCAGTATTAAAGGAAAAATCCAACCTTGGACAATCGATTTGTCATGGTCAGTGTATTCCAGGAGCTTTTTTGTAGTTTACTTTTCTAAGTTTACTTTTCTAATGTACCCACTTTCCCTCAACCTGCCTCGTTTACATTTACTTAAGTAAGTGATGCTCCTATGTTTCTCAGAGTGCCTCGCAATAACCTCAAGAAGAACAGGTGTGAACTTGTTGCATTCAGCTGCTGGTTATACATGTAGCTGGAGAACATGATAGCTATAGTGAGAGCAGAGCAAGAGTTTTTCCAGTCGAGAAACAGAGAGAAAGGGAGAGAGAGAGAGAGAGAGAATGAATCCTGAATCCTGAATCCTTCTCTGTGACCTCACCACTCTACAGAAACATACAGAGAAACAAAGGGAAATGTGTTCCAGCCACGGAACACTGTGCTATTTAACACTGTAACAGACATTTATGGTCATAAAATAATAATGTGGCCTCAAAAATGTAGAAATAGCTATCTTTATAAAAAAAATTATAAACAAGTGGCTGGCCCTGAAAATGAATGTTACTCTGTAAATTGTGTTTTCCAGGTCTTTTTGTGAAAGCTGTCGTAAAAGTAGTAGTAGTAGTAGTGGTAGTAGTAGTACTATCACTAAGGGATTCAAGGACTCGCCAAAGTTATTCATGCCAATTTTTTGCACATGCTTAGGTCATGGCTGGCTACTTTTATTTTATTTTATTAAAGAAGGAAAGCAGAAGCACTTTAAGTTAAAAGGAAAAACTAATTTTATACGAATAAAAAATGCTGTACACATCAGATGTATTATTTAATAAAGGAAATTTTTTCAAGTCATCATTTTTCTTTTTTCTTCTTTTTTTTTTTATATTGTGATGAATATCGTTATCGTGGACTTTTTATCGTGGTATTATCGTACCGTGGGGTTTTGGTATCGTTACATCCCTAGTTATTCAATTTCAAATTCTACACGTAGGGGCTTAACCATTAGCTATTTGATTTGATGTGATTTGATTTATTTGATCATTGTAAAACAAGTTACATATATACAATACAGTATAATGTAGTGCATCTGGTTAAAAAACAATCGAGGATAAAACACAAGAAAGTCCAAGACTTATTTCCATTATGGTCCTCTAGTCCAAGAAGGCTCTGGGCATGACCGGCAGTTGAAGCAGTGTCAATGAGTCAATATAAAAACAACAACAGACCAGTAATATACAAATACAATATGTCTTATACAATATAAACAATTAGTAAATTCTACATAAAACCAAAATTGTCACCAATAATCAAATAAGATGACACTAAAATGGCTTTCAGTGAGGAAACTTATCTATCAGCCATTTTTTCACCGTCCTTTTAAAGCTACTCAAAGTGGAAATGGTTTTAACAGTTGAAGGCAAACTATTCCATTCAGAAGCTCCAGTGTATAGAAATATGACAGATCAGCCAACCTTTTCATGTGACCAACAGATGGCATGTCCAATTTGTGCTATTGTCACATAATCCAGTTCCATTATGTGCTATTGTGACATAGTTACATTTGTGAGACTTCATGCAACATGTCTTTTTGGTAATATATTTTGTGATATTTTTGTAATTTTAATTATATTTTAGACTATAAATATTGCATGGATTTAGACCAACTGATCAGTTCCTCCTCTCTGGTCGAAGGTGTTAGTGAGATCAGTTAGAATGAAAACTACCACTGGCTTAGAGGGAACTGCATCATGGGTGGGGGGGGGCGACATGGTTACTGTTACCTTGCACACCGTCCAGTGTCCCGACCTTCAGCGGAGGATGATAGTGATTCGTTGTCATGTGGAAGAATGTGAAAGGTGAAGTCGGTGAGAAGTATCAAAAGAAGAGCAAAGATTGGACGAGATGAGAGGGGAAAGGAGTGGAGGATGACTGGCGGAGGTCACACACTGTCAATTGACTTCTTTATCTTCAAGGATAAGCTAATACAGACCAGATTTTGAAACCCTGTGATCTGCTGCACACACACATACATACACTATACTGGGGTTTGGCCTCTGACCAATACTGATACTGATATTTTTGCTTGATTACAGCTGCCAATAGCATTGTATATCTTTAAATTTGACCAATTTCACACCAATAATATTCACAAAAATCTAGCTGTTTCCCCTAGAATTTTATTCTTATCAGGGTGGAAAAGCCTCAAAACAGCATTTAGACCACAGGACATTAAAACTTTGCATTGAAAACCAGGATAATAATAATAATAACAGGTCTTCCCATAGACAACCAGTGTAGTAGTTGATTAATGCCATAATAATTACGTTATTAATCAAACTGCAGCATATCAGTTATATCAGAGGTGAACCACACTGACCGGACCAGATCTAATTTTTAATAAAAGGACAATATCAGCAAACCCATATATCACATTGGCTGTGTGTGTGTGTGTGTGTGTGTGTGTAAGATGAAGAAGACAGATAGAGAGTAAGGGAGACACGGGAGGGGGCGGGGGGGTAGTGGGCTGTTGATTCATGGTCTTTTGTATCCGCATTGTAAATGTTATGTATATCTTATATGCACAAGATATATATAAGGTTTAATGTATAATATATTCAGTTGTTAACTCGTCTCCAAAGGAGTTAAGGCAGGGGCCCTTAATGTTATTTAGCAGGTTTTAAACATTTAAGAGACATGATAAATTGTGATATTTTTAATAGGCTTTTAAGTTTAAAACATATGAAATATAGGCTGCCCCACTATGACTACAACTACTGCTATTACTACCACTACTACTACTTATAACAAGACAAAAAAAGAGGAAGAAAATGATCTTCTGTGTTTCTTTTCATTGCCTTATTGTTAAGCACTTTTTAACTTCTGTTTTGAAATGTTTATTATTTTTTAGGTTTAGGGTTAGGGTTTACTTCAGGAAACCCCACATGTGTTCGCAACCCCCTAGGTTGGGGAAGCCTGGTGTTGTGAGGGAGGAGAAGGAGGGGGAGGAAGACAAGAGAGGAAGGTGACGGTAAGATGAGAGGAAAGGGAGAGGAGAGCCATGATGAGACACAGATAAAGTTGAAAGGGAGAGAGATAACAGGAGGGGAAGGAAACATTGTTTGATGTTGCCAGTCAGCAGTAGTGGAAAAAGTACTCAAATCCTTAACTTAAGTAAAAGTAGCAATAACATAATGGAAAAAAAATACTTCATTAAAACTAAAAGTTCTGCAATCAAAAGTTTACTTAAGCAAAACTATAGAAGTATTTGCAGTAAAATGTACTTAAGTAGTAAATGTAGTAGTACTCATTCTTTCAGTGTGTTAAATTATTGATGCATTAACCTGTAAGAAGTATTTTAATGTTGTCGGTCTAACTTCTCCATGTACCGGGGAGTTTAAACCCTAACAATGCAACATATTTTATGAGCTGGTAGTTTTACATGTAAAACCTTATTCTGCAAAGTAACTAGTAACTCCAGCCATCAGATAAATGTAGTGAAATGTAGTGGAGTAAAAGTATAAAGTCACACAAAACGGAAATACTCAAGTGCCAGTACCTCAAAATTGTATTTAAGTACATTACTTGAGTAAATGTACTTAGTTACTTCTGCCTCTGCCAGCCAGTCAGACAGTGAGCTAGTCAGGTATTAGCATTAGCGTAGGTCATTTCATAGCAACAATTACAAAAGCTAGCGGCTAGGGACAACGTCAAACAGTGAAAGCTCAAAAGGATTTATTGATCGTGGCAACTGCTGTGGGCAAGTGTGTATGAATGCTTTCATAGTTATTTTTTTTCCCATTATTTCATTTTTAATTTTGTCGCAGCCTAGCTGAGATGGTTCTGATACCATATCACTAGCTAAAGGTAAGGAGGTAGGTGACGGTTTAACCTGACATTCAGCTAGCTGGCTAGCTATGGTGCGTTCCATTTCAACTGGGAAGTCGGAATTTCCGAGTTCCCAGTTGGAAATTTCAACTGGAATGCCCCCTGAAGTCGGATTTCCAACTCTCGTCGGAAGTCGGAAGAACCTCACCAACCCCGACCTCAAAATCCAAGATGGCTGCTCCGCGCCTCAAGCTGTAGTAATATACTGTTTATTAGCACTTCTGTCTTATTTGTGTCTCATTAAATCAGTCGTACACACAGTACTGTCCAACTTCTATCTGTGGACATGTTGCTACGGTGTTTGCGCAAAATACAGCGCATTGCGTTGTTATCAACTGGTATTGCTAACAATGGCTAACCTGGCTAGAGCAAACCCCACTTCCCCCACCCCGTGAAATCAAAAAAACTAATTGGTTTTCCAACTTGTTGTACTGGAACGCGGTCAACTCGGGTGTGACGTCATTCCCAGCTCCGACGTCCGAGGTAAATGGAACGCAATATTAGCAATGTATGATTCTTATCACAAAAAATAGCCAACATGACTCCTTTATTTTTCCTAAAATTGCGCGTCAATAGTAAGTAAGCGGTGCAATACAACAAATGTCCTGACACACTGTAATACAAACAGGTGACTTTGGTATTCTGGCTGCTATGGATATCCACAAGGTTAAAGCGTATGTACATTTATAGAGCATTCATTGCCATTAATACCTGCCTAATTCAGTTAGATTCATACATCTCAAAACATAAAGGATTATCCAAGGCCATAAATACTGTTGTATGCATTGTATGCATGAGCCGCCGTGGGTCTGTACAGTCTGTCCATGTTTCATGTTTCATTTTGCATGTATTCAGTTGAAAATGTTGCGTGTACGCTGGTTTATGCTGTTTTAATGTTTTATTCTTTTATTCAGTTTGTCCACTGCGAGCATGAATCCTTTAAAGGTAAAGTCAAAACACAAGAAGTTTCAGAGGAAATGTAGTAACTCAGGGGCAACCCACACACACACACACACATACACACACACATAAAGACAAAGGGACAGACAAGAACACACACCAATTGTAAACGGCCTTCATTATTAGACATGCTCTAAACAAGAGGAGACAACAATCTGCAACAAAAGCCGACGCAGAAAGAAATTCACACACATACACCAACAAAAGTAGATGTGCACTCACACATATTATCTCTCTTGCATACTGGGGTGTGGACACACTCCCCCCCCCCACACACACACACACACACTCTGTCCAAGCTGCCATGCTGTGAGTTATCAGTGCTGACAGGTCGACAAGATGGTGTTTCATAAAGATGGGCTCCCATGAATCTTATCGCAAGCTGTCACGCTCCGCAACATCCGACCACCGGAGTGTGACGAACGATGACCGTGAAAGATGAGTCCGATGCTTAACAGTCCTTAAAGAGTTCCCATCTGCCCTTGGAAGTTACGCGGGCGGTCTCCCTCGTGTCGGCGGCGGTTACTCACAATGAACGGCAAAGTGAAAAATGGAAGTTACCGTAGCGCGAGACGTCAAAATTTTATTCTGAAAGGGGAAGCGGGGGGAGTGAGGCGAGAGGATGTGGAAGCGACGGGGCTTTTTTTGAGTTGACTTTGAGGCGGGGTGAGGCGTGGGTCAACCTGTTAGCTCTGGACTGTATAGCGCTATATATACCACTCAGGAAGCATTAGATGGATGGCAATGCACATGAGGTGGTCAAGTTCAACCTTAAACCCGCAATAAGCGATGTCAGACCCTGTAACCAATCCTGAAACGAACGTGTGCTACGTGGAGATTTCCTCGAGACGTAATGATATAAACAAAGCCACACACGCGGACCGGCTGTGTTGCTGTTTTCACCTCTTTTCTATAAAGCTTGTTGTCAAAACTCAGACCGAATGAAGCTCCTTCCAACCCATTCGGTAGCTTTTCATTTTTTAAAAACTAGCTCATCGCCTCCATCGCTGTTTAAAAGCGGCGCTCTCCCGTCCCTGAAAAAAAATCTCGTAATAGTGGAATCGATGACGCGAGCGAGTAAACTTGTTAAACTACAACACGGTCTCACAGCAGTTTGTGAAATAGTCACGAAAATTTAATCTATTGATTCGTGTACATGGACACGATTTTTCCATTTTTTTCGTGAAATGAACATGACCTAAAAAACATGCCTCCACTTCAACCTGAATTACGTTCCTCCACCACGAATTTGAAAATGTAAGTTTTGGCAAATAAAACGACTGTGTTACGGTTATGGTTAGGCAACTAAAACAACTTGGTTAAGGTTATAGAAATGGTTTGGTCATGGTTAAATAAGAAAAACGTTCGTTAAAAATTTAAATGTGGCTTACGGTTGAAATGTACTTTGAACACGCTCAAACCCCGGTCATCGGCATCAAAGGCAAATGTATACACCGATCCGCCACCATTTTATTTCAATGTCACACTACTTCCTGAGTCCCACTGACAGAAGAAAAAAATGTGTTGCAGGCACGAAAGATACTTCAATTGAAATATAATTGAAAGTCGTGCTGAGTGTCATGAAAAAAATGGAAAACTCGTGTCCATGAACACGAATCAATAGATTAAATTTTGTGACTATTTCACGAACTGCCGTGAGACCGGGTTGTAAACTAGTAAACTTGCTACCTACCTAAAACTTCACTTTTCATTGACCTTCGGAAGGAAGAAAATATGGCAAAGCGAGACTGGTAACCGGCAACACTTCTCCGTAGGTACGTTTAGCTTAGCTGTTAGCCTTTATGCACGGTTTGTCCTAAGGGGCTTCCATAGCCCATTAGTTTTGCTGTGCTTTATTTACAAATGTGTTGCAGTTTCTGTCGCCCTCTAGTGGTCGGAAAATCACTTAGGGGGCTTTCACACCTACCCTGTTTGGTCCGTTTTAATCGAACCATGGTGCGTTTACTCCGTAAGTCCAAACAAGCGAACCATGGTCCTCCTGAAAAGTCTGGACTCGGTCTGTTTCCACCAAGTGAACCACGGCTCAGTTCAGTGAGAACGTAATCGGACTTAATATAGGACCTAATATAGGACCTAATATAGGAAGCAAACCAAAATACAGTGCATTGTGGGTTGAAAACGGATGTTGACAGTTGGCAGAGACAGCCGCACCGCTCACTAGCCTAGCAGCACGGAGACGCTGGCCGTTTCCCATAGCAACAACAAATATGGAGAAAGTGAAAGTGCCGGTGGAGAAATAGGGCGTTGTAATCAGTGAATTTACGTTACTGTAACAGCGATCATAAAGGCAGTATGGATTATACCAGACATGTATTGGAAATATCTGGTAAGCCTTTGCTTGTTCCACAACACTGTCTGCTAGAAGTGCTAACCAGCTGATTACTGAGCTAGCAGCTGCTCAGCTAATGTCAGGTGACGTTATCATTTCTCCTCACAAAAAGCGCTCCAGGCAGCGCTTTTTCCATGCAAAAAACGGTATGTGTGAACAGCCCCTAATTCATGTAACACAAAATAAATAGCCTACCTCACTCATCTTCTGTGCAATAAGTACACGGAGAACATATCGTAGGCATCCATTAGGGCCCGCCTTCTCCTTTGGTACCCTCTTGTACGTCTCCTCTGAATTGCGTGAAGCAATCCTACACTGTTCACACGTCTCGAGATGTGCTCGTACTCCACTGTTCTTATTTGGTTGCAACACCAAATCATAATTATCAAAGCTACTATCGCAATCGCAATACGCTGAGTTGCTCCATTGTTGTCCGTGACAATGTGATTGACAGGAAGTGATTTTCTCTCGGAAATGTTCTGTCCAATAGATGAACGGCATATAGGACCGCATGTCATTTGTTTACAAATGTTGGTTCGCTTAACACAGGACCGTGTGAACACTAACCGGACCTAATGAAAAATGCAACAAAGCAACTCATCCACTGATTTGGACCAAAGCAAACGGACTATAGGTGTGAAAGCGCCCTTAGTGCAGCTTTAACCCAAACAAGCACAACATTTTTACAATGTGATATTGTGGCAGGGTAAAAAATTCATATTAAAAGAGCTTTGGAAACTGTTTTGAACTGACAGAAAGATATTTAGGCCCTGATTTCACTAAAGGATGCAGGCAGCAGCTATGGACGACTATGGACATTGGCTCAACTTTGGGCCAATTGGCCCAATATTTACACAGGTTTTCAATATTGGTGCAGGCTGTCGTATTAACATCTATTCAATGTCTAAATGTTTAGTGGGAACTGTCAAGCTCCCCAAAGACAGTGCTCAACCAAATGACCCAAACAGAGAGGTGTGTTCATGTAGAAATAGTCTGATTTTCTTGAGCAGCAAAACAATAGAAGAACTAAAGAGATTATGGTAGATTCAATAGGTTGAAATTAATACTAACACATGGAATGATCCGGAAACGGTGTTCTGGCACTCTTGGTTGAAAAAAAAAAAAAAAACTTTGACCCATATAAATAAATAGGATTCTCTTTGAAGTTTGTCTGCAATGCAGTGACAGCAAAATTGCAGGCTACAGGGTCTAGCAGCCTCCCTGAGTAAAATGCACTACACAGACAAGAAATGTCCTGTTAAAATAGGCTGTGGTAACATTGTGCTCCAACAGCCGAAGCAACATCCCAAGCCTCATCTTTTTTAAAGGTTTCTTTTCCAGCTCCCTGTATTTTTCCACTTCACTTAACTTGTGCAGTCTTGCTTCCTTCAACTAAGAAACGTATCAAAAATCAAGTCATTTTTATCTCATGCTGACTTAGAGAAGGTAATTCATGCTTTTATCTCATCTCGTCTAGACTATTGCAACTCTCTTTATACCTGCCTCAGTCAAAAATCAAGCTCACGTCTCCAGCTTGTTCAAAATGCTGCAGCTAGAATTTTAACTGGCACTAAAGGTAGAGCCCATATTACCCCAGTCTTAGCACATCTGCACTGGCTACCAGTAAGATTTAGAATTGATTTTAAGATTTTACTGATTACATTTAAAGCACAGAAAGGTCTAGCCCCTAGCTAGCTTTGCGTGGGGGTCTTTGGTTTCTTGGCGGTGTCGCGCTTGGGGTGGCTTTCATCTCTCAGGGCAATGATCGGCTGGCGGGTTGTGGGGACGGGTGCTCTCTCTGGTGGGTTGGCCGGTGCGGTTGGCCGGTCTGGGTCCTGTCGGGCTTTTGTGGGGGCCGCTTGATCGTGGGGTCCGTGGGGGATGCCCTGTGGGCCGTTTGTGCCGGTGGCGGGTCCTGCGGGGGGCGTGGGGCGGGGCTTTGCCGGGTGTCCTGGGGGCATGGTGGCTGGAGTGCCTGGGGTCTGCGGGGCTGTCGCTGCTGTGTGTGGGGGGTTCCTTGATGGGCGGGGGGTTTGGGGAGTGGAGCAGTCATTTGGAGTGGTGGTATTGGTTTGTGGCATTGTCGGTGTCTCGGCTGTGTTTCTGATCCGTTTGGTGCTGCCCTGGTGGATCGGGGTATCGGTCTCTTTCGGGGGCATGGAGGGTTCTCGCTGGCTCCGGACTCTTGAACGGTAGTGTTGCCTACTTGTACCTGTATGTCCATTTTATTGCCTTTTTGTGTTTTGGGACACACTTTTATTTAGAGTTCCATCTGTTTTTAATTGTATCTCTGTTTCTTTGTTTTAGTTGCACCTGTTTATCTCCTGTATTACCTTTTATTCCTATTTCTTATTTTTTATAATTTCTTTTCAGCACACACTTTTATGAAAAAGTTTGATCTGTTTTTAATTGTATCTCTGTTGGTTTGTGTTTTTTTTTTTATTTCACTTTTTATGCCTATTTTCTTTTATTGCTGCTGTTGGATTTTACTGTATGTAAAGCACTTTGTAAACATTGTTTTTAGAAAAGTGCTATACAAATAAAGTTATTATTATTCACTTTCTACAGACTCGTGCATCAAAGCAGTCACATGAATTTGTTGAGGATTATCTCTCTCTCTCTCTCTCTCTCTATCTATCTATCTATCCATCTATCTATCCAAGTAGCCCAAATGTTTACTTAGCATCTAATTTTATTTAGTAACACTTTAAAATAAGGGTCACTAAGTTAAGGGTTGGTTAATGCTTATTAAGCATTAACTAACCCTTAATTAACAGTTAACTAATGTGTCTGGTAATCATTGACTAATGATGTTCATGTTAACTAAGGTATTAATTTATAAATTATTTAATAGTCATCTTTATAAACTATTAAATAATGTATAAATTAATACTTTAGTTAACATGTACACCATTAGTAAATTACACATTAGTTAACTGTTAATTAAGGGTTAGATAATGCTTATTAAGCATTAACTAACCTTTATTAAGCATTAACTAACCCTTAACTTAGTGACCCTTATTGTAAAGTGTTACCCTTATTTATTTTAGTGATATTTCAAAGGCAAATAAGATGTTCATCATCCCATAGCAACTCACCTACGTTTAGAACATAGAATTTTACATCATGTATTAATCAACAACAATAGTAAAGACGTTAGTAGAAATATAGAAATGTATATGTGCTTCTGTGGCAATATGATGCAAATATGATCATCCACAGTGTATTTCCACTGTGTATTTCTGTGAAGTCTGCAGAAAAAATAGACTCAACGCCGAAACCGGTCCATAAGCCGTGAGTGTAGTGCAGCATTTCTGAGGTGAGCTGCCTATTCGCCTCCTCAGTAAATATTCTCTGTGGGTCCAAGTACTACAGGTATGTAAGAGATAAATTATATATACTGTACGTAGGTCCAAAATCGCCAAACTTATTCTTGAAGGGCCCCAGACTGTGGGTTTCTGTTTTGGTTTTAGGCAGGTTTTCACCGCTGATTCAGAGCGGGCAGCCAGAGGACAAACCCCACCGCTACATCGCCGCCCGACCAGGAGCCCTTAAACGAGCGTACCCACTTTGATGCTGAACTGACACCACTGTCAAATATAAACTGTTTTGACCAGGATACACGACCATCATTATTTATTCCACCAGGAACACCTACGGCCTTGCAGCGGGAACAACACCGTGTGATCCGGCCTGCTGAGAAAACAAGTCTTCTACCCAAGTTAGACCTGGAATTCACATCCCAGCATTGGTACTTCCTGTAGCGTGATCCCTCTCTGTAACAATCTGTGCTGCCCCCCACCCCCCACCCCCACCACCCACCACCCCTTTGCTCCCACCCACGTCTGTCTAAAAACACAAGAACTGTCTGCTCCTCTTTAAAGCACAAATTGGAAGATATGGTGATTGTGAGGCATGAAAAACTGAACTGTCATCTTCGCTCCCTGTGGGAGACGCACAGATAGATGAAAACATGAGTCTGTCTGAGTTTTATCCAAACTTTTTAACAAGTCAAAGGACCATGCCAAGTTCTCTATGTCAATATTATCAGAGGCCTGTCAAGGCCCTATGCAGAAATAGAAGAGGGATTTTTTTTTTTTCACAAGTCTGCTGGTATAACAGTGCAGAGATTACAAAATTCACGTGGCAAAAAAGACAGCGGCGGGTTGAGGAGTAAGATAGTAATGGAATTACAGTGAAATGATTAGAAGTGAAACTAATCCATTACAGAAACTGAAAATACTGTTATAAGATTATAAATAATAAAAAAAAAATGTATGATTACTTGTTTGTGTGTCAGTATGTGTCTTTATGTGTTATGTGTTTGTGTGTTTACTTTTGTTTTATTATTACTATTATTATTAATTTGTTTTTTCTTCTTTTTTTTTTTATCTCATTATGTTAAGGAAACAAATATCCATAGTATTAGGATAAATTGTAAATCCTAGAGGGGAGGTTTTTACTATAAGCCCTTTGGGGTTTCTTACCTCTCCTGCACAATCCCTGCTATATTTGTTTTTATATACTTTTGTTTTATCACTTCCTTTGTGCTAATAAATAAACTAAATAAACTAAACTAAATAAACTTTGCTCACATGCATGTTGGATGGAAAAAGGCAGTGTTATAGATACAAACAATTTCATGCAACTTGAAATAATGGTTAACACTAAATAAAGTGTCAAGAACAATACATGATAGAAATTTCATACTTACACCACAAATTCCCCCTATAGAGGAGATGATTTGAGTGGATTTTGGAGCACCTTGCTGCATAAATTTGCATGTTAATGAGGAAAAACCTTTGTTTTTAAAACTACTATAACTTCTTAATGTTTTAAGATACAGAGTATGATATGAATATCACCCATGTGTTATGTGAAGACAATTATGTTGACTTAGAAATATTTGCTTGATAATGCATTGATTAGCTTAATTAATGATCTCATTAGCATAACTGGTTATGTTTACAGTAACATATGGTGATTATTGGCAGGACATTAGGAGGGGACAAACAATACACTTCCTGTCTCAAGGATAAAAGTTGTATATTTAGCTTTAAAGGTAAAGCAAGTGGACTGTGTTATTGATAACAATTTTAAACAGGTAATTAGTAATCTGAAACAGACTGTATTTTAAAGGTAACTCCAAATCACTTTAAAGGCCGTAGAAAGAGAGTAAATTCTCAGATACTCCTCCGTAGCGATGTACTATAGAAAAATAGGCCAGAACCTAATGTTCTGAACAAGTCTGTAAGAAGGTGAAACCACTGAAAATGAATACAAATTCTTGGGCCGTGCTCAAGAGGTAAGCAATCCGTGTTCGGCGGAAAGTACATTTCCACTTTAGACCTCATCTATTTCCCTTTGATAGCACCTTCTCTATCGAAGCGGAGATGTGAGATTTCACAGGATATTGAGGCGCTCCCCGGGCCAAATGCACTCAAAGGCATTTCTCAGTACAGCAAGCGTTCAAATATTCCTTCTGTAAGGAGCAATCTCCACTGATCTTCGCTGGGCAATGCAGTGCCACATGCTGAATGCCTGCAGTCTTTTTTCCAAAGCAGTATCAAAGACAGGAATTTGTGTCAGGTTGACCCTTCCCATACAAAAGGGATACAAAAGGGAAGCTGTGCAGAATGTCAGAAAGGGATCAATGGGAATGTTAACTTGGCCTCAGTGGGTATCTTTTAATGGAGTATGACACTCCCATGGAAAATAGGGCTAAGGGTTTGGGTTTCTGAGGACGATCCTGATAACAATATTTTTGGATTGAAGCTGCCGATCAAACTCAATAATTTGTGTTAATATTCAATATCTTTAAATTTGACTATTTTCATGCCAACAAAGTCTCAAAAAAATCAAATTTTATCCTTGACAGGGTGGAAAAGTCTCTGAAAGTTAAACAATGGGACACTAAAACAGTTTATCGTTATCAGTCTTTCAGTGGAATCCTATCGTGATGGTATGATGATATTGTAATATCGTCTAAATTGATGATAGGTATGATGAGGTATGAAACATTTTAAGGAATATTGTTTTGTTTAGTTCAAACTGCACTTTAATGCGATGAACGTCAATTTGATTAACGTGATTTTGCATATGTAAGCCATATTGTGATATATATCGACATAAAAAAAACCCTTATGTAATCAAAAGGATTTATTTATTTATTTTTTGTAATATTGATTTACACCATATTGATCAGCCCTACGCTTAGCACCACAGATGGAAACAAAATTTAAAAAATACCACAGCAGTGAGTGCTTAGCACCAAAGATGGAGACAAAAAAAACAACAAAGATCTCAAGGATTGCCACTTTAACACATAGAGGGGAAGCCATATTGTTGGCCAATTACCCCATAAAGCAAAAAACGCCTCACATGGCCGTCCATAAGTTTACCATACGCACCCATTACTTAACCCATGTCAGTCCCAGCTGACAAATACATTAGCCAGACATTCCAATAGCCTGTATACCTCTCTATAGTCACCATCAGTACTCTCTTGACACACCAAAGAGCAGACCTTCTATTGAGTCCAGGATTCAATTTCAGTCTTGTCTAGTTGAGTCAATGTATAGACCCAGCTTTCCAATGGCTTCCCATTACCCCAGACCGTGTGCTCGGAGTTTGTCCCCTCAGCCCCAGTTGCTCATAGAGGCAGGTTGATTGTGAAAACAGTGTCATGCCCTGGAGAACAGCAGGCCAAATCAATACATCTCCGCTTAAACAGTCGGTAGAAACATATCGGCACTCCTGCAGACCTGTAACAGATCAGCGGGAGCCCAATAGAGAAACGGCTAGAAAGAGACTGATAGAGTTCCAAGTACTTCTGCGCTGACAACTGACAAAAGCAGGAACTCTACAAAGAAGACCTGAAAGGAGGATCCGAGCAAACATTTTGACGTTGAATAGATTTTAGTACGACGGGATGCACCAATGCTGAAATGTAGCGTTGACGTCCGTAGTTTTGTGAAATCAGGAACTAATCATTTCATTTCCAAAGCTGCTTTTGTGCTTGTCAGGGTTGACATATAACTCGGTCACTTCCTGGGTCAGATTCCAGCAAGAATTGGACATATAGAGGTACCTACATATGTCCAATTCTTGCTGGAATCTGACCCAGGCATAGATACATCTACCTGAGAAACCATACATCTGATAAGTGTTCTTCACACATCTTTTCTCATGAAACTCCCGGCACTACTGTAACTGCTTGAACTCCAACTCTGCTCCGAAATATACATGCAGAGCGATTTTCACAACTTATCTCCTGAAAAAGACAACATGGGACCACATGAAAACATCAGCCGCATCCGCACAGATCCTGTGAGGGGGAAGGAAGTGCCACATGAAAAGAAGAGCCACCAAAGGGGAAAGCCAAGCCAAAGAGAGGCTTTCATATCGTATAACACATCCACTGACCAATAAAAACGGCACTTGATTTCAAGGAACCTTGTGAAGAGCTGTGTTAAATGTGGTGGGAGGAAGGTAGAAATATCGACTGATGCAGAAATATGTCATTAAGATTTACCTCTTAAGTGCTAAATTGCTTATGTCTGTCCTTGAGTGAATCAATTAGAGGCCCACAAAGGTATCCAGCATGGATTCAGGGTCATGAAGATGTAACCTCTATTAACAGCAAGCTACCTGTTTGTCAGGAAAATGGAAAGCCACAACAGAGTGGGTACAACTTGTGTCTAATGACCTTGGACATACATGCTTACTTGCGTGGCTCTTTATCTCTAGACTGTATATATGTACATGCTGGATGTTTAGCCAACACACAAAGCTGACACCAGCAATTGGCTACAGGTTGCAAATGAAACCTTGGCTGTTGCTATGTCACAAAGCTCATCCTGAACATTCCAAATGATGACACAAAGCCACGGCGGTCATTGGATTGTTCTCCTGCAGAACTCCAACACAACTAAGTTGCACAGAACTGAAGTTGCATTCACACGAAAGCCACACTTCTTCCTGTGGATAACTGCTTGAGGTATGTCCAGCACAGCTACGTTGGAGTTAATTAGCAGATATTTCTTTAGCTATGTAAATGGTAAATGTCAGGTTTTGGTGTCAGTCCCTCAGAATCAAAAAGCGAGGGCTTTTCTCTAGAGCCGCCATTTTTTACCGATGTTCAACAATCATACAGGGAGAAATCCATCGTAGAAGAGGAGAGAGACCAATTTCTCTACCAACAGTAGCCTCAATAGACCAGAATGCAACGCAGCCACAAGACATGTCGGGTGCATTCAATTTGGTAACGATTTCTCGATTATGAATCGTGTCTTGTCAATTGGAACGTCCTCACACACACCACACTGAAGTGACGTTTAGAGTGTGGCATTGAGTCAAAGTTAAGATTAATGTGTAATTCACCTATGTCAACCCCTAATGATCCTTGTCTACCTGATAGAGGTAGAACACCTAAAATAAATGTCTTAATTTCTGTCTGTGTTGAGACGTTGTGGAACTTTTATGCTTTTGCGACTTGGGTTAGGCAACGATCCTGTAGGCTAATTGACACCAACAACACAGTTTTATTCTTTTTATTCCCCTAAATGACCCTAGATCTTTCTGTAAGAACATAATGTGCAAAATAGACAATGAGATGCTGTTACTGTAATGAGGTTTAGTAAGAATTTATTCTCCCCGGGGAAAAATGCCATGGCAACACACACAAACACGATTCACAAGAATGATTAATACAGAATGAGAGACGCATCAAGGCTGCTTACAACTGTGGATTTTATCCGTCTTTTTTTTATTTTTTTTTACACATTTGTGTCGATATGGGGCTGAGCTTAGCCCATACAGGCACAGGAATTATCTTCACTTACCACGCCTCATTGGAGGACACAAGGTGACATGGAGGATCCTTCATGTGTGTTTTAACCATTTGGAACTTGCTTAATGATGGTTTTTGGATGCCAAGTCAGCAAGGAGTCGAGGTTGCGAGGATGGAGGATAGGACACATTTTGGCCATATGGACCGGACCGCACCTGTTGTGTTCTTAGTAAGGGGCATTCTGGGAAACATATGAAATCACTAACTGAAGTGGAAGTAGACGAGGCAGCTTGAGGGAAAACCAAAAAAATCGCAAAATAACTCATGGAATGCACTGAGCATCACAGATTGATGAGATCTAACATTGTAAGAGGATCCAAGAGGGGATTTTTCCCTTAAATAGCACTGTGTGATTGTTCATTTTCATTCTTTGATTTCATTTCAAAATGCCAAATAGGTTATATTTTGCCAAAATTCTTAAATGATTCCAAAACAGGGATTTGGAATAGCTCAGCCAAAACCAAAATGTGGTGGCACATCTTTTCTCCCAGACTCAAAAATGTTCAGAAACAGAAAGTTCTCGCTTGTCTCTACTATTCTACCTTCATTAGAAGACGAGGGGGACAAGCAGGTGGACAAGCGTTATGTGGCCACATCCATTTTGCTAGACTTCCCACCATCCAGAGAAGGTAGAAGTTGGGAAAATTCAAATTCTGTCAGGTTCTGTGTGCAGAAACTTGACAGAGGGAGGCACTTTGGTGGTTCTTCTGTTACCGTGTACCATGTACCGACACAGTGTGATAAATTGAGCAGCTCGCCGCAGAGCTGTCATTCTTCTGCACCACCCATATGGTGCTCTAATAGGCCTCTCCTCATTTGCATCTCATACAAACAGAAAGGCAGCTGTGTGTATGTGTGTGTGTGTGTGTGTGTGTGTGTGTGTGTGTGTGTGTGTGTGTGTATGAATTCTCGACAGTTTTCTTAAATCATTTCGAGACACAAAAGGGTACAGGGAATAATTGGACATCTACAGGTGAATATAAGGAGTGTCTCTTGTGTTTATTCTACATGCTGAGCAGAGAACGCATGAACCCAGTTACCTTTCTAAATCTATAATAATATTCCCTATAACTGGGCTTCAGCCTGACTCACTGTGTACTGGATTATTTTCATTTTAGTAGCTGTTATTGCTAGAATGGTAACACTTTACAATAAGGGTACATAAGCATTAACTAACCCTTAGTTAACAGTTAACTAATGTGTCTGGTAATCATTTACTAATGGTGTTCATGTTAACTAAGGTATTCATTTATACATTATTTAATAGTCATCTTTATAAACTATTAAAAAATGTATAAATTGACTATTAAATAATGTATAAATTAATACCTTAGTTAACATGAACACCATAAGTAAATTATTATTAAGCATTATTACGCATTAACTAACCCTTAATTAATGTACCCTTATTGTAAAATGTTACCAGGACAATAAATACATTCCCTGATTAAAATGATTGATATGTTCCTTGCTAGTGTTTCCATCTCTATAAAGCAACAACGAGGTATACCAGTAATAAACATGATACTTATGTTTGAATTAAAAGTGAATTAAAATGTGTTGTTCCCAGTGGTTCCGTGGTCTCAAACAAGGTTAGTGGCTGTGCTTAGACTGATTGCCTTTGTTCTTGTTGAGGTGATGGAGAGCAGACACCCAGCAGGCTTCATTAACTGCACTGTCTGACTCACTGTGTGCAGACTCTGTTTTTCCTGCCCATTTGCAGGACCAGCTGTCTATTAAAGGGAAAACCCCATAGAAGTGGACAGGCTTTATTTGCCACACTGACCATTTTCCCGTTCCTTCTACATTAGATCTCCATTCACACAAAGATAACTTGTGACTTGGTGGCTCTTGTGCTAGCCTAGACGGTGCTGACTCTGTGCTAATATGTCACAGCAGTCACAACTGATCTAGTAGCTTTGCCATTGCCTGCCCAGTCATAGGCCCATCAGAGTCTTCTGCTATGTCTCCATTGGTCAAGAACATAAGTATCCTTATTTAAAGCTGCACTAGGCAAATGAAAATCCAGCCATCTTATCAGCCTAAATCACAAAGTGGGACTGTCCCCATCCCCACTAATTGAGACACCATAGATTTGGACTATTTGGCCAAATTCAAAAGTGACAAATCAAAACTTAAGCAAAAAATACAAAAGAGTCTCCCAAACAGTAGAAAGTGAACGATCCGTCCAGAGAAAGCTGGACTCCAGCAACAATGGTTGAATCTGCTGCCATTTGTTTTCACCTCCACCACTACCAGCCACTAAGAAGAAGAACTTTAGGTCCAAAGAGTACCCAGGTTAATGACATCATTTCTGGGTAATGAAGTCCTTCAAATTTACAAAAATTGCCACTTGGAGCCGTGAAAGTGTGAAGAGCAGTGTAGGTGTCCAGGTTAAGTGAAGGAGTGCCTGCCCACTGTTTGAGCACCGTAAGGGGCTTTAGTGTCCTGAAATTCCTGGCAAACCTCCATACAAAATGTTCGAAGAAATACACAACAAGGCCATCAGCCAGAAAACTGAAGTCACACATTGTATACTCATTTCTAAAACACAAGCAAATGCAAGGAGAATTGAAAGACGCAATGGTCCTTTAGTGAGATTTGTTGAGGCTTGGCTGAGGTTTGAATGTTGATGTGGATTGTTTAGAATTTCCATCAGGGCTGATGATCTTGTTGATTTGTGAAATGCATTCTATTGGCTTGTCAGCTTTCCTGTCAAGTTTTTAATGGTATCCTTGGGTATATATTAGAGCTGCAACGATTAATTGATTAGTTGTCAACTATTAAATTCATCGCCAACTATTTTGATAATCGATTAATCGGTTTGAGTCATTTTTTAAGAAAACTAAGTCAAAATTCTCTGATTCCAGCTTCTTAAATATGAATATTTTCTGGTGTGTTTTCTCCTCTATGACAGTAAACTGAATATCTTTGGGTTGTGGACAAAACACGACATTTGAGGACGTCATCTTGGGCTTTGAGAAACACTGATCCACATTTTTCACCATTTTCTAACATTTTATAGGCCAAACAACTAATCGATTAATCAATTAGACAGATTAATCGACAATGAAAATAATCGTTAGTTGCAGCCCTAGTATATATTGATAAAAACAATATGAATTGATGAATTTGCAATTGAAATAAGAATAAAACTGAAAGGACGGATGTTGGATATTGTGGCCATAGGGTGCCAATCAAATCAGGAAATACTAATTAAGACCCGGCATAAGACTCCCTCTCCCTCTCCCAGGCCCTCTAGTCATAACAAAACCATAATTACCTCTGTAATGAAAAACAGGGCTACTTTATAAGCCACCAGAAGATTAAAGGCCTTCAACATCAATGCACTGAAAGCACAACACAAACCTTTTTTCAAGAGAGGGGCGCATGTCCTTACTGCAATGAATTCAATCTCATTTGCAATGTAAGTGGTTATCAAGGGCACTCTGGAGCTAAGAAATACGAGCTTAGAGCATCAGCCTATATGATCCATTCCCATTTCCATCACCCATGGTCCTTCCACTTAAAATGGAAGCAAGATACTTTTTTTCCCCATCAGACCACCATTTGGCTCAATGATACAGATGCGAGCAACAAGTGGACCTCTTCATGCCTCTGCAAGATGAGAAGATCATCACAGATAATCATCACAGAGGAAGAAATGGGAATGCTTACACTCTTGAATAAGAAGACCTCTGCAACATCTAACCATATCATTACATAAACTGCAATTCCTTGACTAGGGGGGACAGACAGGCGTACTGTTTTGCTGAGGGACCGATGCTGCGTTTGATATCTTACATAACCTTAGTGTGTCGCACTACGAAAGTAATGTAGCACTGGTCGTAAAGCTCTATTAACGCTTCCGCTCACTCAATCCACAGTGGTGCTTCGGTACCTTCGGTTTTAGCCGCGCGGATTATATTACCACCTCACACCCCGCGAGGCTGTGGAGGCAAGCCGTCGTCTTCATTGTTTATGTGCACAGTGCCTCCCGAGATCACTGGAATTACACTTTCTGAACAGTTCCCCCGGCAGCTCGGGCTCCCCCCCCCCCCCCCCCCCGGCTCACGAGTTAGCGGTGTCCCTGACAACCATAACAACGGGAATCCGGGAGAGGTGCTTCCTGTTAAGAGGAGGAAAGGAATAAACCCCGGTCCAAATGGCGAAGGTCGTCTTCCTCTGCATACCGGAGCGGGAATTCCCTTTAAATTGAATTAGCATGCGTGCAAGAGTATACTCGCTCACTTCAGAGGGCGGCCCGCCTGCTGCAGTGACAGGGGTGACAGGTCAGATCACGCTTTCCAAACCACTTGACTTTGTTATCTTATTTCGAGAGCACCTCCGGGGCTCCCGGCCTATTCCTATGCATCGACTGTTTTGCTAATGCAACTCGAAACCTCAATCTATGAGGACAGAGTGCTGGTCCTTTTTCATTCTTAAAGGAAATATACACCCTGAGATCCTCTTCCACTGTTCGATCTCATCAGTCTGTGATGTTAAGTGCATTCCAGGAGTTATTTTGTGATGAAGTGTTGTAATTTACTTTTTTTGGTGACCCTACTTTCCCTCAACCTGCCTCGTCTACTTCTACTTCAGTAAGTGATTTCCTGTGTTTCCCAGAATGCCTTTCGACAACCCCCAGAGAAGGGGCGTGACCTTGTTGCTTTCAGCTGTGGGTTTTACGCAGTGGTGGAAAGTAACTAAGTACATTTACTCAAGTACTGTACTTAAGCACAATTTTGAGATACTTGTACTTTACTTGAGTATTTCCATTTGATGCTACTTTATACTTCCACTCCACTACATTTCAGAGGGAAATATTGTACTTTCTACTCCACTACATTTATTTGACAGCTTTAGAGATTTGACACAATGGATAATATAACAAGCTTTTAAAATACAACACATTGTTAAAGATGAAACCAGTGGTTTCCAACCTTTTTGGCTTTTGACGTCTAACAAAAAGCAGTGTGTAGTCGGGGTCACATTTCAGATGTCTATGAGTTGTTAACAGCTCCACCAAATAGTGATTTTTCCCTCTAAACCTCACATGGTTTCATTTCAATAAATGTTCAAATGATCCAATATTTCAGCAAAAATCAAAGATTAGAGAAAAAGTCCAAAAACTGATAACAGATTTGTGTATCAGAACTTTGTTTTTTCTTCTTTCCTTTCCCATTAATCATCTCACGACCCCTCAGATCTGGTGACCCTTTGGAGGGGCCCGACCCCAGGTTGGTAACCACTGGACTAAACTAGATAACTGTATATAAAGTAGTTCAAACTAGCTCCACCTCCAGCAGCTACAACAGTAACATGCTGCTTACACACTGATGCTTCAGTATTAATAATCTAATAATGTCATATATAATAAAATAACAGTCAGAGGGACCAAACCACTACTTTTACTTTAATACTTTAACTACATTTTGCTGCTAATACTTATGTACTTTTACTTAAGTAGGATTTTTCATGCAGGACTTTTACTTGTAATGGAGTATTATTACATTGCTGTATTGGTACTTTTACTTAAGTAAAGGATCAGAGTACTTCTTCCACCACTGGTTTTACACGTACGTAGGTGGAAAGAACAGTAACCTTCTTGTGGCTGCATTGCATTCTGGTCTATTGAGGCTTCTGTCCGTTTATTTACCGAGCCCGGAGACGGGAATGACGCCATGCCAAAGACCCACGTATGTTGTGTGCACTCGGGGAAGAGATAACATGAGTAGGAGACAGCTGAGGTGTTTCATTACAGAGAAAACCCAGTGGGACAGTGATGCAGTGCAGATGAAGACGTTCTTGTGGCTGCATTGCATTCTGGTCTATTGAGGCTTCTGTCTGTGGAGAAATTGGTCTCTCTCCTCTTCTACGATGGATTTCTCCCTGTATGATTGTTGAACGTCGGTGCAAAATGGCGACTCTAGAAAGAAGCCCTCGCTCTTTATTTGTGAGGGGCTGACACCAAAACCTGATGTTTACCGTTGATGTTGCAGATAGATGGAAATCTTTCCATGTTCTACGTTGGACCAGTTATCCATGGGAATAACAGAAATACACAACCAAACAACAAAATGAGCCCAGAAATGCAAGGTGCATTGGTAATAGCTGTATTTACATCAGTTACAGTGTTTAAAGGTGGATTTTTTCCTTTAAGAGATAAATCAGAGCCACATTCCGAGTCTGACCGTTTGCTTTCCCTCAGTCCTTTAAATTCTCAGGCACACCACCCACCCCACACACACACACACACTCCCCTTTTGTCCTGTAACTCTTAAAACATGAACACAGAGGGGGAAACGAGGCAGGCATTCCTTCAGCGTATTTTTCATCCTGGAGACAGGAGTCACGTCTGTACACACACATACAAGGGTCATGTGAACGCTGTGTACCTCTTGCCCTACTCTAATGAAAACTGCGACCTGAGAGATGGCCCTTGTTCTGAATGCACACACACACACACACACACACACACACTTTTTCCTCCCTCTCTCCAAACACGCGCACACATTCTTCCTACCTCTTTCGCTCTCTCAAAACACTTTCACACATCTGAGCGTTGAGTGCTGTCTCACTACGGCAGGAAATATCCGCCTTCACAGCAGCCAGAAAAATAAGCCTCAATCAGGCCCACTGTGAGCTCTCACTGGTATGTAATCACAAAGAGAGACATATAGAAAGGGTATAGGCCTACACATTTTTTTTTTTTTTTAGATAGAGCCTATGTGTATATTTGTGTCTATACATCCACATACTGAGACAGTGAGAAAGAGGTGCAAAAAGGGCGTGGGTTAACCAAACAGTATTCATAACCTGCCAAGTGGCTGCTATCATCCAACTGAGTGGCACTGTGGGCTCGGCACCGTTTATTTACCGAGCCCGGAGACGGGAATGACGCCATGCCAAAGACCCACGTATGTTGTGTGCACTCGGGGGAAGAGATAACATGAGTAGGAGACAGCTGGGGTGTTTCATTACAGAGAAAACCCAGTGGGACAGTGATGCAGTGCAGATGCAGCACCTTTGTCGGTGTTTGGAGAAGAGCTACACCGCCTATCAAATAATGACTCCGAAAACAAGCCTGCAAAGCACGTCTGCAGTACTACAAAGACCCTTTTCATACACACACACAGTTAGATACCACTATTTACACACTATATATACAGTGCTGAATATGTGTGTTTAAGTGTGTGACAAGGACCTGTGCTTTCTGATATACAGTATATCCTATTTTTTAGAATTTTTTCATTGTCTTCCTCAGCAGAATTTTAACATTAAAGGATAAGGCTGGTGTTTTTTAATGCATTTCTTACCGTCAACAAATCCAACAAAAAAAAAATCCAACAAAATCAGCAATGAATTTGTTTTACTAAGTCTCGTCCATGTAGCCGATGCCCAATAAAGCAATGTGTCAGCAGCCATAGAACTCCATTGTATTAAAAAAAAAACTATTAAAAACACGTTTTCCATCTCAGGAAAGTAGTTCCGTAGCACAGAAAATAGTCCCCGGCGTAATGAAGAATTTGTTCCCATTTGAATTTGATTTGGTAATAACTACAACAGTCTGACTTTTCATGGTAACAGTTAGCGATTTTTTAAAATTGAAACTATGTCTTTGTGAGCTGGATTTAAAGGTTTTTAGCTTACAATTGCAGCCAATGACTTCCGGTTTGAAGGCTAAAAAGGGAACGTGGGAAGTCAGAAAGTAACGGGAGTAGAGCAAACGCATTGTTGATTTTGTTATTTTTATAGGGTTGATGGTAAGAAATGCATTAAAAAACACCAGCCTTATCCTTTAAGAACTATATTATAGACTGTATAGTCCAGGCAAAATGTACATGAACAGTTCAGATTTGCATACAAGCACCAAAACTGATGTAGGCCTACTTGCATTACAGGTTTGATGCCCTGAACATTTTCAGAATTCGAGCCATCGCAAAATGGTACCGATCAGCCGTAGCCGCCATTTTTCTTTCCTCCATTACCAGCAAATGGGTTTTCCATTTCATAGGACTGAGGAAAAAAAAATGTGTCTGCACTTAAGCTTTGATCGCCAAAGAATACAATGTCCTTGGTTCCTGCCACGGTTGACCAGCACCATTTTTGTGATGGATTCTGTAAACGTTCAGGGCGTTGAACTGTTCCATTTACTCCAACTTTGATGCTTTTATGCGAGTCTGAGCAATTTCGCCTATTTCGCTTGGGTAAGTATAACATTTGGGAATCAATCCACAGTTTGATTTCTTTTGAACTCGCAACATGTACTGTACTGTATATCCAAGGGTTTTACATGAAGCTGAAGGCCCTTGTGAAAAAGCAATGAAGGAAAGTGAGAACGAAGGAAAGAGGCAGGACAGAAGGAAGGATATCTGGGAGGGCATCTGCGCTTTCACGGCAGACATTTTTTTTAATTCCCTGAACATCTTGCGGGATCTCGGTGAGATAACAGACACCGCCAACACCTCCTCATTTTGTTTCATGTGACCCCCGATGGAGAGCGTCCAGGTCAGTCTAATTTGGTCTCTGTCTCAGATTAATCTATTGATTTCACAGTCAGCAGGATGTGTTGCATTAATTAGTCATGACCTCAGAGAGACACACTGGGATTGATATGAACCACTATGCCCATGCAGAGACAGAGAGGGTGTGTGTGTGTGTGTGTGTGTGTGTGGAGGATAGATGGTGAGTGGGCATGTGGTGTTGATAAGAGTGTGTGTGTGTGTGTGTGTGTGTGTGTGTGTACAGTATGTGTGTCTTATTCACAGCAATGTGAAGTAACCTACATGCCAACTCCAGAGGAATGTGAGGAGCTCCGGTGTGGAAAGCAGACCAAAATATCCTACTCACTAGGGCTGAACAATTAATCAAAATTTTATCGAAATCGCAATATGGCCTACTGCAATTTTCAAATCGCAGGAGGTGCAATATTGGTTAAAGGTGAAATGTGTCAAAATACCATTTTAAATGAAATATTGTGGTGCTGCAGAGATGTCCTGGCCTACACATCATATTCTACAGACTTAAGAAAACATCTTTGTTTGGTACAGATCCCTGCAAAACACACTATAATCATTTTAATACGTTTTTCAATGAAAATGAGAATAATGATGTAAAAATGATCATTCCCTCTAATATCGCAAATCATATCGTAATTGTAATATCAGTCAAAATAACAATCACAATTATATATTTTTTCAAAATCATTCAGCCTTACTACTCACTAGAAGTACTGTTGCTTTCCTAAAATGTAGCTGTTTTCAAATGTGCACTTCAAAGTAAAAGTAACTGGCTACTTAAAAAAAAAAAAAAAAGACATTATTACATCGAATCTTTAGCATGCTAAACCAACAGCAGGACAGAGGTTGTTTTACAGACTATGTTGACCGTCTACAAATAAAAATTTGAAATGTATTCAGTCTGTGATTACAAAAAAGAAAATTACGTTAAATAACTACTTTAACTACTACACTGATGTTTCTTTTGCTAGTAGCTTTCCAACTAGCTAGCAAAGCTAGCGAACTAGCTAGACAACAGGCAAAGTACTGTAGCTGGATGGACATTAACTAAGCTACTATCATGAATAAATTTGAACAGTAATGTTAAATTTAATGCCATGAAGTACAATACTTAAAACATACTTAAAGGTATAATATACATTTCCGCATTAAAATATCTAAAAACGACTAGAACTATGTTATATTTTTTTTTGAGTTGTGTACTTACATTATCCCAAATGTTTCCAACAATGTTCAAACCCAGAGAAATCTGTAATTTTATTCAAGGTAACGGTGCGTTTCATTTGGTCGCCTGTCATGGCGTCATATCCCCTTTACCCCCTAACTTCTGGGGAAACACGGGAAACACCAGATGATCCGTCAGAGAGTGAGGAAGGAAGTCGGCCAACTAGCTAGCTAGCCGCTCTGTTGTTTTTTTTCATTCTATTGTTTTTATTGCTCACTCGTGACAGATCACGATTATTCATTCCCATTTGCTGTGCGTTCTGTCGCCGAAGCTGTCCCCGTAAAAAAACCTCCCATGATCCCACGCTACTTCACGACGTCATCAAACTACGTCTTTTGTTATTGTTTTGATTGACAGACCCCATAGCGGCAGAAATTACATACCGTGCGTTTAAGTAAAAGTAAAATTACTGACTTCAAAAAATACTCACCAAGAAGGTACTTACAGTAATAAGTAACTTTAATTGTAAGTCGTTACTTCCACACTGGCTGTGACGTTATCTCTCAACCCAGACAGGGACAGGTCTCCACGGCATGATTTAATAACACAGGCACACACAGACACAGACAACAACAGCAGCAACAACAACAATCCCTGACCTGAAACTAGAACATGAAATGGCACAGCAGAGAATTGGAAAGTTCACCGGCTCTCTCTCCTTGCAGCCTTGCCGGCCCTGGAGGCTCCGGCTTTCGTTTACGGATCATTTGGTAGAGTGTGGCAAGCTGTCTGTCCGCAAATCTCACACTGTAACTACCTGTGTGCTCCCCACCGTCTCCTTTTCAAACGCATTTTACATTTTACACAGGGAGTAGAAAAATGTATTTTTCTTGTGTAGTTTTCTGATAGAAAGCAGGGTAAACTATAACCGCCGGTCAGTGATCAACATAACAACCAGCAGTATAAAGAAAAATTATATTTTCATAAAGGCATTAATTTATCAAGACCTTGTCTACATATAACTTGAATAAGTTTGCTACGATTTACTATCATTATACTATGAATTAGGGTTTGATCGATACAGGTTTTTGAAGGCTGTTACCGATATTTTTAGAATGACATAGTCGCAAATAGATGGTTTTTATATTTAAATGCCAAAAAAAAGTATTCAGTTTCCCCCAGAATGTAGGGAAAAGTGTCTGAAACATCATGGGACACTAAAACTCTCCACTGAAACCCAGACTGATGAAATTCTTTTGCTCCATATATCATCAAACCTACATCTCCGCCCAACCCAACTATGAATTCATGCCATATAGATTTCCAACTAAGGCTTCAACTGTAATTCCATTGTGGGGCATTCCGTGCCTGTGGGATATAATGTATTCTCATTAAAACTTTTTTTAAATGCTTTTTTTACATGATCATGTTTGAGCAAATTAATCAGCTAATAGGGCTGCAACCAACAATTATTTTCATTGTCGATTAATCTGTCGATTATTTTCTCGATTAATCGATTAGTTGTTTGGTCTATAAAATGTCAGAAAATGGTGAAAAATGTGGATCAGTGTTTCCCAAAGCCCAGGATGACGTCCTCAAATGTCTTGTTTTGTCCACAACCCAAAGATATTCAGTTTACTGTCATAGAAGAGTAAAGAAACCAGAAAATATTCACATTTAAGAAGCTGGAATCAGAGAATTTTGACTTCTTTTTCTTAAAAAAAAATACTCAAACCGATTAATCGATCGTTACAGCGCTATCAGCTAACATTTCTATTTTCATTTAAATATCTGAAGCCATTACATTTCAAGGATGATTTGGAAAAAAAAAACATATTTTTGTGACATTTACTTTGTGACATTTACTCTCAGCAGAACGTCTTGAGCTCATCCATAGCTTCCCACTGATCAACAGGGTCTGCTTTCTGATCCGGTGTCTTTTGATGTCAAATAAGACGACATCCCTTGAGAGAATATTAAACTGCCAGAAGATTAACCGCCTGCTCTTTCCAGTCACCGGTTAATAAGGTTAATTTCCCTTTGAATGTCCTGGAGTCACTGTGACACAGGAGGAGATGGTGGGAGGAGAGGATAGAGGGAAGGATGGAAGGAAGAGGATGGAGGGAAAAGATGGAGGAGAGGATGGAGGATGAAGAGGGCGATGAGGAAGATGATGGAGGGAAGAGGGTGATGAAGAGGATGATAGAGGGAAGATGGATGATGGAGAAGATGATGGAGGGAAGAGGATGAGGAGAGGATGGATGATGAAGATGATGGAGGGACGAGGATGAGGACAAGATGGATGATGAAGAAGACAATGGTGGAAAGAGGATAAGGAAAAGATGGAGGGAAGAGGATGAGGAGAAGATGGATGATGGAGAAGATGATGGAGGGAAGAGGATGAGGAGAAGATGATGGAGGGAAGAGGATGAGGAGAAGATGGATGATGAAGATGATGGAGGGAAGAGGATGAGGAGAAGATGAAGATGATGGAGAGAAGAGGATAGAGGAGAAGATGGTGGAGGAAATAGGATAAGGAAAAGATTGATGATGGATAAGATGGAGAGAAGAGGATGAGGGGAAGATGGATGATGAAGAAGATGATGGCGGGAAGGGGATAGAGAAGATGGAGGATGGAGAAGATGATGGAGGGAAGAGGATGAGGAGAAAATGGATGATGGAAAAGATGATGGAGGGAAGAGGATGAGAAGATAGATGAAGATGATGGAGGGAAGAGGATAAGGAGAGGGTGGATGTTGGAGAAGATGATGGAGGGAAGAGGATGAGAAGATAGATGATGAAGATGATGGAGGGAAGAGGATGAGGAGATAGATGAAGATGATGGAGGGAAGAGGATAAGGAGAGGGTGGATGTTGGAGAAGATGATGGAGGGAAGAGGATGAGAAGATAGATGATGAAGATGATGGAGGGAAGAGGATGAGGAGAGGATGGATGTTGGAGAAGATGATGGAGGGAAGAGGATGAGAAGACATGATGAAGATGATGGAGGGAAGAGGATGAGAAGAAAGATGATGGAGGGAAGAGGATGAGAAGATAGATGATGGAGATGATGGAGGGAAGAGGATGAGGAGAGGATGGATATTGGAGAAGATGATGGAGGGAAGAGGATGAGAAGATAGATGATGAAGATGATGGAGGGAAGAGGATGAGAAGATAGATGATGAAGATGATGGATGGAAGAGGATGAGGAGAGGATGGATGTTGGAGAAGATGATGGAGGGAAGAGGATGAGAAGATAGATGATGAAGATGATGGAGGGAAGAGGATGAGGAGAGGATGGATGTTGGAGAAGATGATGGAGGGAAGAGGATGAGAAGACATGATGAAGATGATGGAGGGAAGAGGATGAGAAGAAAGATGATGGAGGGAAGAGGATGAGAAGATAGATGATGGAGGGAAGAGGATGAGGAGAGGATGGATGCTGGAGAAGATGATGGAGGGAAGAGGATGAGAAGATAGATGATGAAGATGATGGAGGGAAGAGGATAGAGGAGAAAATGGATGCTGAAGTTCTTGTAGGTCTTTCATGTTCCAGAGGCTCGGGTACAGAGCACAATGTCCTCAGCAGAGAAAATGTTACTGACAGAATTTTAACATGTAGTTTTCCTCACCTTAATTTGCTCCAAACACTGAATTTTAATGCAGTGAAAACGAACAGAGCAACAAGTTTCGACTCTATTTCCTCACTGTTTCAGCGGTCAATCTCAAAGTTTGATTTCCATTTACCAAGGATTGGCTGAGCCTTTATAAATGGAGATAAAAAAAAAACGTGTAGGTCTGGAAGCGGAGACACGAAAACGCCAGTGAAATCCAAGCCACATGACAACCAGCCACGCCTTGTAAATCTCAAACATTTGACATAGAAAAACCTTTTCATACTTTAAAATGCCATGCTCACTGAGGTCTGTTGTATTTCTAATAAAAATGCATGGTCCACAGGCAAGGTAACTGCGGCTACAAACAGCTTCAAAAGCATGTTTCTATAATTAAAGGTCAACATTTCTAACTTTGAAAGGCTCCTACTCCGACACTGTTAAGTCAAATTTACATTAAACTTGCCATAAAAATCCAGCTATCCTTACAAATATCACTGACTGGCCTAATGAGACTGCTAGAATCAAAAGGTCACAATTTTTAACTTTGAGAGTTACACCGCTGGTCTGATTTTGATGAAACTTGGAGGGATGATGCATCTTGTCACCGATTGGCCCAAGGGGCGCCTGCATCATTCGTGGGGGACGACATTACTTACTTGATTGTATCTGTATTTATGCAATTTGCTGCACTGGTAAATGGAAAATACTGCATCACAGACAAATGAAAATAAGTGAATCTCCTGATGTGAAAACAACTTGGTAATGTGGAATGGAAGAAATTTACTTTTGCTGAAAATCCCTGAAAATGTGGAACTCGCATATCTTGACAATTGCATAGCGTCGGCAGAGGTATACGCTCTACTGAGTGCCATCTAGTTTTTAAAATTAACACCACATAAGCCCAAGTAACAAAGATCATGAATGTGTGGATAACTCAATTTTGATTAAAAAAAAGTCAGACAGAAGCTCATAATTCCACGCTCACGCAATGCCAAATTGTGTTTGGCTGGAGGTAAAGCAATTATGAATACTTGGAGGAGTATCATGTCTCATCTCACCTGCAGGAGGCAGCTCATCTCACTGCCAACTCCTGCACATTAGAGAATGGATGAATACAGAACTTTAGATGTTACAGCAATGAGTTTTGGAACATATTTCTGGATATGCATGGCAAGGAGTAGAAGTAAACATTCTCATTCAGTGAGCTGAGCTTAGCTGAGGTTAGTAGACAATAGAATAATAGAATAGAATAGAATAGAATATGGTCATTTTATGTAGGTTTTTGAAGACCGATTCCAATATTTTGAGATTGAAGCTGCTGATATTTTGTGCCGATGTTCAGCATCTTTAAATTCCCCTAGAATTTTATTCTTGTCAGGATGGAAAAAGTCTCTGAAACAGCATTTGCACCATCATGGGACACTAAAACTCTCCACTGAAACCCAGAATGATTATGATGATGCCGATAACAATAAATATATTCATGTATACTTGTGTGAAATGCAATCAAAATCCCATAGACACCCAGTGTGGTATTGATCAATTCTACAATAAATATGTAATCAATCAAAAACATATGCTGCACAGCTAGAAGCAGTTCATTATCAAGTTAGTGTTACATAGAACATTATAATCCCTTTCTGTTCCGGCAAAGCAATCATCAGCAATCAGACTTTGCAGAGGCAGGCAATAACAGTACAGCCACCAGCTGATTTATAAAATTATCTCATTTATTTACAAATTGCTGATATTTTTTGCACGGTGTGATTCCAAAGTTTCTGTAAAAGATTGTCATATTAAAACACTGTTCCGTTAAATTGAAGTCTCCAAGTAATTTGCATTGTACAACTGTGAGACGGTGAACGTAAAATACATGCACATACATCTGTACATTCAGTTCATGTCGCCAAAATAGATCTGATTACAAAATATAGTGCTCAATATAAACATCTGTGTAGTTCTGTTTTACAAGCGGACTCACTATACATATTTAACCAGTTTTTGAAAATGCACATTTTAAATTGTCCTTCCTCTGGTGTTGTATATTAAAATAGCCGAGCTGCTAAAACTTAGCAAAAATAGATTCTGGAGTCTCTGTGAATGCTGTCCTCTCTGCATATTATATATATATATATATATATATATATATATATATATATGTGCAGGTTATGCATCTTCTCAACAGCAAATATAGATGTGATTGTTGGATAAAGATTTGGGAGGACAAACAGTTAAGTGTTTTTTTTCTTTTTTCTTACAGCAGGAAAAGGGGGAGCTAAAGGTTTCACCCTCCCGAGTGTCTTGCAAATAAATGTACCAACGTCTCCGAGTTTCAAGTCAATGACAGGAAAAAAAAAAAAAAAGCTCAAGAACAGGACAGGTACAAAGTAAAGCGCGGCGCAGTGATGAGCAGGATAACAGACAGTAGGAGTCAGTGACAGTGTTTGGTTGAACTGTGTGTGTGTGTGTGTGTGGATGGGAGGGAATCTTATTTCATTCTGCAGAAAAGTGGATGTTTCTCTTTACAAAATGGTGCTGGAAGGGCTAAAGCCAGGTGTTAAAACATTCATTAGTATTTTGGAGCGCATTTGGAATAGGGTTCGACAGATATGGGCTTTTGAAGGCTGATGCTGTGCTTGTAGCAAAGCTGCAAGTAGCCGATATTCTCTTCCAAAACTAACCCTGTTTTCCTGTAGCTGTGGTCAGGAAAGAAGCTCCATCATATCAGAGGTGGATCACATGACTGGCCCATATCTGATACTTAATAAAAAGCCCAATAGGGACTTGATACATCGGTCTAACCCTAATTTGGATGTGTGAAAAGCCTTGGGTTCCAGCATTATTGTTTACCAGACATGTTACACAATATGGATTTGAAGAGCCTAGTATTGGTGTAAGACCTACGCCTGCTTCTGGATCAGTAGTAGGCTGATGAAGCGCTTACGGTTAAAGGATGAGGAGTGGAGAAGGTGTGAGGGAACAGTGTGGGAGGCAGGGCAGAACTAAAACTCCGGTCCTGGGCTTTTTTTTTTTATATGATTTGAGAGAATACTAAGCAGTAGGGGGGTGGGGGTCCGAGCGCTACTCCCCGCCTCCCTGCATCAATCTCTCCTATTGGGGTGGGACATAATCGAGTAGAAGGTAAAGGGAAAATAAGTTAGAGCGAATTGGTTTTCCCAGTGACGGATGACTGATGTCAGACAAGCCAATAAACACACTGCAGAGGTGCTCGGCTAAACTCAAGAATAACAGTCTACAGCGCTCTGACGCCCTCCGGTGTCGATGTTGGGCAGGTGCAGTCCCATCTTGAATGCATCTTGGCATCAAAAGTGTCCGAAATTAACAATTGGCCTCGCCTGCCGAGGTACACTTAAAAATAATAAGAAGAAGAAGAATTTTTCTGTGCAAAACAATTATATACTTTCATAGAAATACGTCACCCTGCCTGTTTTCAGCGTTATTTCATGTATAGAATCAGGTACTGTGAGTTCATTTAAAAGTTGCTCGCTCACTTAGAAAATGGATCGAGTTTGTAATTCATCGTGAAACGCTAAAAGTAATTTTAGACCCTAGTTCCGCTCCATACCACATAAACATTATCCAGTTCCTTGTTTCAGCCCACCACTAAAGTCCTTCCCTGCCCAAATACAATTTATTGCTGAAGATCCAAGCGACCCTTTTCTTCACAGTATGGATTTAGCTTATATAGTACGTTTGCCGCCATCTTGTGAGTGCTTTCGTGACTCTCAGAAGCACCTGAACGACTGTCAAGCTGTAAACGACCTCGACAAGTGCAGTTAGGAGGTTATAGTGAAAGAGCCAATCGGCTTTTTCCACTGACCGATGATCATCCGTGCATTCCACTTCAGTCGATTCAGAGCGAGAACATTGGCTGGACTTGCCGTTCGCTCTATAAGCAGGTAAAATGAAGCATCTGGACACTTTCAAGAAAAAAAAAGAAAGAAACATTCGCCCTAAAGTCTCCGTAACAGAGCCTCTAAATTATGCAACATTGCAAACAAGTCTAGTGCAAAGAACTACAACTGTCTTCGATCAAATAAATACGGTCAGTCACAAACAAGTAAAACGATGAGTGAGTGCTAGAAAAGTACGTTAACGTTCTGGGGAAACCCTAAGCCAAATCTGTCACACCCTTTAATATGAAATTCCATTTTTAGCTTCTTGAAAATGGATGACTTAATGCCACTTACTTTTCAGGAAACTCATAAAAAAAAAAAAAAGACAAGAACCCAGATCAAAGAGTGCGTGAACAGAATTGGCCGAGTGTGTCCGGAGCTGGTACGTTCGTGGAGTATTACCTTTCCAAGTCCCGTTTCGTAGTAAAGCTGGACGTGTGCGCGCGTGAATGCGTGTTTCGTGCGTGTTTCGTGCGGTGCGTGTATGTGGGAAACGACGGGACTTTTCCTGACTCTTTTGTATTGCGAATACGCAAGTTAGCAGCATGCGACGTAGTGGTTAGAGCGTTCTCGCCTCCATACAACTACACCTGAGTGTTGGTGGGTTTCCGGTCCCCCTGCGAAAAGGGGACGGAAACAGTCGTGGCACCCTCGTTTTTTAAAAGTTACTTCCCCTACAATTACAAAGGCAGCAGAAGCAAAAACAGGAGAATGGGAGCGTCTTGTGTCATACCCTTATAACTCCATAAATATAGCGTTTGGGAAAGAGCCTGTGAAAACATATGAGCCATAACGGTGATGTTGGTTTAGCGATTGTAAGCGCTTATAAGCAGGATGTTTGGAATGAATACGCGGAATGAGAGCTGGACATTATTGAACTCAGGATATGAATGTGGTGCTTGAGACTCTGCCAAGTGTTTGGCATCGCGAGTGTGAGAACAAGGCCTAGAGGCCTCAGAGGGAAGATCCTCAAAAACCAGCTGCAGGTTAACAACATAACTCTACTCTCCACCTTTAGGAACAGTGACCCTCCTCCCCAACCCATCCCATCACCGACCCTCACCAACAAAACAACGAACTACCAGCACTGAAACATGCAGACGTATATAAATAACCATTTTCACCCTTTATACCATTAATATTAATATCTCTCTATGTATAAAACACTGACCTATTCAAGCAGAATGAGCTTCTACAACAGCAAAGGCCTGGCGTCTGAAATCAGTTAAAGGAGAAATCCACCCTAAACGATAACACTGTTAAACAGCTATTAACTGGACAAACATAGACAAAGTGACGTCGCATTGAGGTATTTCCAGCAGCTACGATGTAGTTTGATAGCAGAAAATGTTTCGGCGATCTAAAACAGTAA
The DNA here is from genome assembly GCF_046629955.1 of Centroberyx affinis. Lineage (NCBI taxonomy): Eukaryota > Metazoa > Chordata > Actinopteri > Beryciformes > Berycidae > Centroberyx > Centroberyx affinis. The sequence continues at coordinate 239,108 of NW_027279985.1, forward strand.
CGGTAAACGTCAGGTTTTGGCCAGAGAGACCAATTTCTCCACTGACAGCAGCCTCAACAGACCAGAATGCAATGCGGTCACAAAACACGCTGCGTTTTGAGTAAAGGGGCGTGGCTCAACTTTTGAGATGAAGTAGAAGTAGATGAGGCAAAGTGAGTACACCAAAAAACATAAAAATACAGCGCTTCATCACAAAATACCTCCTGGAATCCATTAAAAATCACAGATTGATGATATGTAACAGTGTAAGTATCCGAGGGTGGATTTTTCCTTTAACGTTACCTCCTGTTGAGTCTACACTAAGACCACATACTGGGGCGGCGGTGCAGCCTAGCGACTATCCTGTAACCGGATGGGTCTCGGGTTCGATCCCAGCAATAGCCATGTATCCTTTGAGCAAGACACTGAACCCCTACCTGCTCATAGCAAGTCGCGCTGGATGAGAGCGTCAGCTGAATGACTTAAATATAAAATGTAAATGTACTGACGTATTGAGGGTTACCCTGACCGTAGGGAGTGGATATTCTATTCCCCCAACGCCTATGGCAACTTAGCTTAGCTACATGGCTGTTAGCGCTGTCGGTCCAAACCAAACCTGACCTCAACTCCGGCTTGGCAAAAAACACCACCCCAGTTCCTTCAACCCTGCATGGGGCCGGTGGGAGGCGGCACCGCTATGGAACAGTCCAATGGGTCTGTAGTCCAATGGGAGGTGGCGGGGGTGGGGGAGGCTGGGATCAGGAGCGGCAGAGGGAGCTGGCGTAGGAGGCCAGGGTGCAGACCGGGGTGGGGAGGCCGTAGAAGACGGGGTCGGTGAGGGGGAAGAGGAAGAAGAAGAAGAGGAAGACCCCCAGCAGGTAGCAGGAGAGGACGGTGAAGCGGTGCGGGTGCTCCAGGGCCGTGCTGATGGCGGGGAAACCCATGTAGTTGCAGAAGGAGTGGCACAGCACCGGGCCCACCAGGTGACCTGAGGACACGGAGAGGAGGGGACAACGATGACAACTGGGTTTGACCAATGTGGATTTTTAAAGGCAGATATCGACATTTTTGTATTCAAACAAAGCTTGATACTACACTGGTGGTCTAGAGGAAGCTAGAACTGATACTTATGCAGCATTTTGATCGGATTCCACACAAGTTTGCAAAAATATGTTATTATCATGATCATTAGTTTCAGTTGAGAGTGTTGGTGTCCTATGTAGGGTTAGACTAACATATCGGTTTGCTGATATATCCGGCCAATATGGGTCTTTTCATTAAATATCGAATATCAGCCAGTCAGTGTCGTCCACCTCTGATATGATGGAGGTTCCTCCCTGACCACAGCTACAGAAAAACAGTCTGGAAAACCTGACATGAAGTTTTATTTTCTTTATCATTTAATTGTGCAATTATGTTTTTTTTGTAAATTCCTTCTGTGCGTCCCAGAGTTTCTCCAACCATTGAATAGGTGTGGTGAGAATTACATTAGTCAGAGTTTCAATGGAGAGCTTTAGTGTCCCATGATGGTCTAAATGCTGTTTCAAAGGCTTGGGGGAAACACTGAATACTTGTAATTTTTTTGGCATGAAAACTATCTGAATATCAGCAAAATGCAAAAATCCCAATACTGATAACAGACCAGGAGGCTATAAGCAAAATCTTAAAAAAGGAAAAATACTGAATGTATCTCCATCAATAGTACTACAGAAGTAATAAGTTGCGCTTCATCCAGTGTTAAGTAGGTGTAACATGTAATGCAAAGGCCCTCACCTGTTCTGATGAAGATGAAGGCAGTGTAGGCTCCAAACACGGCTGTGTAGGAGAACTGGAACACTGTGGCAGGCAGGAGAAACACAGTTCATTATCAACTCTGTCCTACCATCTCCAAACAGTCAACTCTGTCAGTAATGATGGAACCATGAGACGCTGTACATGAATTACGTTACCTGCTGAGAGAAAGATCCCTGACACTGTCCCCTGTCTGAAGCGCAGCAGCTCGATCACATGGTGAAAGTGGGCTGAAAGAACAATAACAACATTATTAGAGCCACATAAAAGCAGCAAGCTGACTTTATTGTGTGTCAAAGATTTCAGTCTTTGCTGGAAACATTGGGATCTACAGAGGCAGGGTATTTGCAGGTTTCAGAAAGCCAAATTCAAGACTTTTTAAGACCTCCTCAATGCTACCCGGAATTGGAAATTAAAAACCAAAATAACGACAGAAATAGCTGGCAAAACTAGCCTATTTCTGATTGAACAAGGATGATCAAGAAAGATCAGAAAGTGAAATAAGAATAAGTAAAAGGAAACCAGGAAACAAACTGTTAAAGAGTCATTTTGCACCCAGTTTCGGCTTCCCTCGACCTACTCTGAGATTTTGAAAAATGACACTTGGCGTGAAAGAGCAGGGAAAAAGTGGTGAAAAGAGGAAGGGGGTGGAGAGTTCACCTTGTCAAATATACCTTTAAAATTGGGGGTGGGAACAATTTTCTTACCAAAAGACCTATGGCTGCAAATCCAACTGAACACCAGCTGCTCATTTTAACCACTGGAGGGCGGACTGGGCCAGGTTTACTGAGAGAAATATGGTACCGGCACATCTGGGCTCCAATATGACACTGATGTGTTTCATAACTAAACATTACTAAATGCCAGTTTACAACTCAAAAAATTGTTTTAGTGTGGAGTTACTCTTTAGGGGACATCAAGTCCAATGTGTTTAATAAAGCAGATAGGATGCAGGATTGCACTACTAACTCTGTTCTGGATTCATCTAAGAGTGGACATGCCGCATAAAGAAACCTGTCATTGCATGGTGAGAAAATAAGACCTAATAGTCTAGAACTGTGGTTCTCAACGTGGGGTCCGGGGACCACCAGCGGTCCTTGAGGGGGTTCCAGGGGGTCCCCAGCAAATTGACGAATTATTCAACTTCACCATTATTTAATTTACAAGAAGTTAACACAATTAGAGAATGTAAAGGAATGACTATTTTGATCATAGTTTCTCTGTTATCTCTCTACCTCCAATACAGATAGTCATGGAATTCTGGACAAAATCATACCGAACAATAAAAATATTCTCAGATTTGGGTCCGAGAGACAAAATCTCATCAAATGGGGGTCCGTGGCTCTAATGTGGACTAAATTAGGGTCCTCCTTGATATCAAAAAGGTTGAGAATCACTGGTCTAGAAAACATAAGAGCTAAACCAATCTAATCGGTATTTCTGAAGGCCTTAAATGTAGATCATTCATAGTTTTTCAGACTTTTTAAGAACCTCCGGACACTCTGTAGAAGAATCCTGTAATTTCCATCTGTTTGACTGGGACTGATGTTGCCCAAAAGATGACTCACCCACTCCGAAGAAGAGGGGGCAGGTGAAGATGGCGGTGGACGGGCCGGCGCAGGGCACCAGCATGGGCAGCATGCAGGCCCTGAACACCAGCTCCTCCGTCAGCGGGGCCACCACCTGGTTCCTCAGCCAGCGCATGTCGCTGAAGCACAGCGTCCAGAACCACGGGTCTGCGGGCGGGACGGAGACAGAGGGGCCGGGTCAGGGTCCAAGTGGAAGTGGACGGAGATGGAGATTACACAAAAACACGCTACAGCCTACTGACTGTGCAGATAGGGCAGAATCCAGACCAGCAGCTGGCTAGTGTGGACTCCTAATACTCTGGCATTTTCGGTTCATGTCGTCTAATTTTAAAAAAAAAAAGAGTCACCTGAAAATAAAGCGCGACCCAAGCAGAAAGTGTAAACAGTAAAGCAGGAGACAAATGAACTGTGAGATGGAAAATGAATAGGAAAACACATTAGTAAATGGAGTAACAAAAAATGAAATGTAAATGCCTTTTTACAAATCCATTTATAAATGCAGTAATGTATTCATCATTTAAAGACAGAGGTGAAGAAGACAGAAAGTGATCAGACTGTGATACAGAAAGCACTGTGTGTTAGGGCTGGAAAAAATATCTAATTGCGATTATTTTGACCGATATTGCAATTGCGATATGATTTGCGATATTAGAGAGAATGATCATTTTTACATCATTATTCTCATTTTCATTGAAAAACATATTAAAATGATTATGGTGTGATTTTTGCGGGGATCTGTACCAAACAAAGATGTTTTCTTAAGTCTGTAGAATATGATGTGTAGGCCAGGACATCTCTGCAGCACCACAATATTTCATTTAAAATGGTATTTTGACACATTTCACCTTTAACAAATATTGCACCTCCTGCGATTTGAAAATTGCAGTAGGCCATATTGCGATTTCGATAAAATTTTGATTAATTGTTCAGCCCTAGTTAAATGCGCCATGAATCATGGGTTAAGGACAAGTTTTACCCTGGAAGAAAGTCCTTTCTGACTAGTGAAAGAAATGACTGCCCCCATGTGGCTGCCATTGATAACTTATGTTGTAATATTGCAAACCAAATCAAACAACTTGTCCCCAGATTTGGACCAAATCAAACCGACACTGGGTTTGAAAAAGCCCTAAAATCCCTGATGGTATAAGGAACAGGGTAGAACAATGTCCAGCAAGTCGACTGTCTCACCACAGGCCACCCGGATGCCGTCCATGAAGCTCCAGGGACAGTCCATGGCCAGCTGCATGAGCGGGCCCAGAAACAGGACCTGCAGCACAGGACGACACAGTCAAGAGGTGCAATACTGTAGAGTAGGACATAATCTCTTTCTGCCACAGCCCATAGCTTTAAACAGGGGCTGGGGTTTGACCTATATGGGTTTTGACTAATGGACGATTAAATTTGACCACAAAATTACAAGTATTCAGTTTTCTACGATCAATGGAAAATGAAATATGTATCACAAATGCGGGTTTGAGCTATATGGGTTTTTGAAGGCAAATGGCAATATTGATGTTTTTGGACTGAAGCTGGTGATATTTTGTGCTAATATTTAATATCTTGAATCTACTATCTACTCCAAATCTACCCAGGCAGTGGATCATCATCATCATCAAAGAGGAAGGTGTTTCTTACCATGGTGAGCAGCAGAGGAAGTATGACTGCAGGGATGAGGCCCTCAAACCGGATCCCCATAAGAGCCAGCAGCGACGAGGCCGGCTGACACACACACACACACACACACACACACACACACACACACACACACACACACAGAAAGAGAAAGTAAAAAGCCAGTCTACGTCCCATTGTGTTTGACAGCAGATTATAATGGTTGCAATTTACAAAAGACCTGGTCAGCGGTCTCAGATCAGTAACCCAAACGAGAATTATAACAGCTTTCATTGTAATAATAGGAAATGTCATTATCAACTAGTTTGTAAGTGAGGCAGAGACTCACCCTGACACCTGTGAATTCTCTCCATGCCCACACGAAGACAGGCGACAGGCCAGACACTATCAGGACACTGGTGAAGCGCCTCTTGATCACTGCTGGGTGATCCCTATTAGTAGAAAAGATGAGGAGGAGAGAGGGAAAACCAAAAACCTTTTGCAATACTCATTATTATCACCAACACACAGCGGGGACACAAGTCCAGCTGCTTTTAATTAATCAAGTACCTCACTAACCCCGAGACGAAACTGCCACGCCAAACTCCATTCAAAGATCTGGCAATTTAACACAGCCTGGCTTATCGGCAAACATAAACACATTGTAGAACACGACATATACACTTTCTGAGTCCTTTAGGAGCCACTTTTAAATTCCGCATACATCAAATCCATCAAGAAGCACGTATTTCAATAGAATTTCGACTTTTGGAATTGGTTCACACTGCTATTCACTGTGTGTTCTGGTGGAAGGAGGTGTGAGAATAACATGGGAACTAACTTTAAAGTTTATTTTTTCTTCAAGTAAGTCATGATTGGTGTATCGCATGTATGCCGAATTGCAGAATAGATCCTTCTCACTCGTATAAAGTCTTGAGAAGTGTTCTACCATGTGTGGAAGGTTTTCCGATAAGCAAAGCGCCATTAGATTGCCTGATTTTTTGGCGTGACGTTCGCGCCATACGAGACAGAATGAAAGTAAACGCGGCTAGTAACGTTACTACATGTGTTATATCATAATGCCGCAAGGGAAGTGGGGCTGGGAAGCTTACTAGCTAGCAAAACTTGTGCCTAAATAACGTAGAATGGAGAAGAATTAGTGTGGACCGTCTGGACTCACCTTGGCAGGTCACTCCTCCATACGTATAAACTCCCCACATAAGAGCAGGCAAGCAGCAGGCAGGACAACACTGACACCCAGCATAAGCCGTCTGGAGGTACTAACTCGCCATTGCTGCTGTTCATCTCCTCTGTCAGAAGGTTTGGCGATAAATCCTCCTCCTCTGCCATGTCGACCGGCGGTTGAGACGAAACGAAGAGATTACTCGAAACCGGGACGGTTCCTGGACCATCTACTTCGGTAAAACATCAGCCAACAAAAGCAGTGGAGTTGTCAGTTATCCCCTTTCAAAACATGAAGCTAAGCTAGTTAGCTGGGGTAGCTAGCTTCCCTGGCGCTGTAATTGTACGTCACCACGCACCCCCCGCCACTAGCGTCAAGTCAGCCATAATGAAGCTGAAGTTTTCCTGTCATAGCTTTCAAAATAAAACCTTTATTGGCGAATGTGCGCTTCAACGATTATTTTGAGGAATAACGACGCCTTTATTTTGAAGGCAAAAAAAACACTTTGCTTCCGTTATGTCCAGTGGCTTGAGTTGCTTGACGCGCTCGTTATTCTTTATTTTCTCCAATGCTCTATATTGAGAAATATAGCATAAAAATAGGCTTTAAGGTTCAACTTACAATTGATAATGTCACAGTTACTTTTCACGACATGAAATAATGCACAGATAAATAAAAAAAGAGCACAAAACATATGGCCATCTAAACCAGTAAATATATTAATGGAGTATTAAAATTATATATTAATCTGTGCAGCTTGATATAAGCTCATATTCAAAAAATATAAATCTACTCCATGTCAAATGTATTTCTGCACCATGGATGTAAATATAGGTACATATGCTCAAAGCATATATTAAATTGGACATTTTTAAAATATTGGCATCCATTTCCTCCATATGTTGTAGGTCTATAGACACCTACATATGGTTAAAAGATACAAAAATATATACATATGTGCTTCCCATACATGTCAATTCATAACATGAATAACATTAGACTGCAGGCGGATTTTACGCCAGAAGCCCGGGGCTGTTCAAACCAGCCGCACTGAACCAGAATCACACCGGAAGATAGGTGATGTGGCCTTCACAATAAAAGCATGAACTGGCTCACTTGTGGGTAAATGCATGATAATGATATATATCTATATATGTATAAAATATGTAATACTATTGTTGTTATTATTATTTATTTATCTTATTTTTGACAGACTTCAAACAGATCTAAGAGTGCTGTGGGTATAATTCATAATTAATAATAAAAAAACATTTATTTTATTAATAATTAAAAACAGGTAAAACACAAAAGGAAATCAGAAGCAGAAGGGTTTTTTTTGGTGAAGTTTGCACATACAAAGAATTTGACTCGGTTGCTCACTCAATTCACTTTCAACATAATACAAAATTATATAGTACAGTGTAGTTTTTAAATGGTATATAAAAAATACAAAACAAAAGTGGAAATTTAGGGAATAGCTCTCTTTAGGATTTGCAGACCTATATAAAAAGTTGTATATAAGTAGAATAAAAAAGTATATGTAGCCTAGTATATAAGAAAATCACAGAAAATATATTTTTGTAAAGATAGGTATTTAAAGTGTAAAGTAAATGTGTAAAATAGATAATATATCGATTAGATTGTAGTTATGGTTCATGGTATTATCTGATGGATTATTTGTGTCTTTTCTGTTGCATCTTGCATGTTGTAAAATTAAGTTTTGGGGGGAAACAATTGCATTTTCATTTCCTACAGATTCATTTAGGGTTTTATTTTGAAAACTGTAACCGGAAGTCATGTTTTTGTTCCAGCTGGCTTGACACTGGAGTTTGGGCCGTGGTATGCTGCCTTCACGTGCTGTCGGAAATATCATAATTACGAGTGCAGCGCTCATGAACGTCACAACAAAGTGGGAAATAGGACTGGGAAACATTATGGGATATAATAATATAATACAATAATGGGGAAATATAAATTTTGGTACCCGAGTTGCTGAGATGTGACGTTTACCGTCACTTTACCACTGATAGTAAAAGTGATGTATTTTTGTAGATTAAATGAGATTAGATTCAATTTGATTCAATTGGATTAGATTAAACTCCAATGATCCCTGTGGGGGAAATTATATTTACAACTTCTGAATTCGGAAATCTGAGTTTATTCAGAGCACTTGAAGGCAGCAGTATTTACAACTTCAGGTATATGAATTCTGAGCTTATTAGGAGCACTTGAATGCAGCAGAAGATTCGTGTGACCACGTTTTTCTTTTTTCTTTTCTGAAGAGAGAGAGAGAGAGAAAGAGAGAGAGACATAGGCGTGACACCGGGACGTCTGCTGCTACACTCCGGTCTCTCCGGGCGGAATGAAGCGTCTCTCAGTCCGGGCGAATGTAACGTTGTGAGCGGAGGAGAGACAGAGAGAGAGAGAGAGAGAGAGAGACAGAGAGAGAGAGAGGCGACGCGGCCGCTCCTCACGTCCTGCGCCTCTTCCATCCAGTCTCTCCGTCTCCTGCACGTCTTTTAACGAGATATTCCAGGCCGCACAGGAGGGGGGGGGGAGACGAACTAAACGCACCCGCCGCACACCCGCATCCAAACGGGGGGGGAATTTAAAAAAAAAAAAAAAAAATAAGAAGAAGAAAAAGCAAAAAAAAAAACGTCTGAGCCGGGTCCAGACCTCCATCGGCAAACATCAGCGGGTACGGACCTGTTTATATGATTTCTCCTCTCACCTCATCTTTATTACAGTATGGCAGAGGAAGCCCGGCCTGCTGCTCTCTCTCTCTCTCTCTCTCTCTCTCTCTCTCTCTCTTTATTGCTCTTCCAGGGATGTTAACGCATCTAAACTCACCTGCTAATATGTGGAATATAGAGTTTATCACATTTTTTTTTTTTCAGGCTTACATTAATTCTTATGAGGTAAAACGATAGCCTCCATCGCGGTAAGTAGTGTCAAACTGGTGTAAGTGACAAAAAAAAAATAAGGGGGGTTTTAAGAAGCAGGAATGAATCTTTTAAACGTTCATATTGGTGGTTGTTTGCGTTATGACGGAGGTGCTAGCTTACCCTCCTTCTTTATTATTTACCTCCACATCACTGCTGCTGCTGTCTGTACGACGGGAGTGTGTGTTTGTGCGTAAAGGAGGGGTGTGTGTGTGTGTGTGTGTGTGTGTGTGTGTGTGTGCTGACGCCTTCTCCCTGTGTAGCGTGTAGTGTATTGTCTGTGCGGTGGAATCCCTTGTGTACAGGGCTTTGGAAGGGGAAAATAAGCAGGAAATTTGCCTATCTGGCAACCCGTTGCTCACCATTAACACCCTTTTTTTAAAAAAAAAACAACAACAACAACAACAAAGAAACAAACAAATGACAGATGTCACGAGTCGCTTTTCCCCCCCAACACAACACAAGAAGCTTTGGATTAATCAAGTGAAGGGTGTCTGGTGTGTTTATGCCCCCCACCCCCCCTGAAAAAAAAAAAAATCCCCCGATTTAGGCGACTATCGTTTTTTTTTTTCTTGGAGGAGAAGTGCGCGCGGCCGTCCATAAACAGCGCGTGGCTCCGGGTAAACGCAATCCGCTGCAATCGTGCCCAGAACACAGGAAGAAGAAGAAAAGAGACAGAGGCCTGTTTTTCGCCACAACATCCCGCAGCAACACCGAAGCACCTTTGTACGTTTTGGGGTTTTTTTTGCGCATATTTTCATATAATATTCCGTTCATTCTAGATGGTTCCAGAAGGGAGGAGGGGGGTGTGTGTGTGTGGGGGGGGGGGGGGGGGGGGCTCCAGTATACAGTCAGTGGGATGATTAGGAAGAAATTTAGGCATGGCAAGCTACAAGATGGCTCACAACTCACACAAAGTAAGCAGCAGTGCTTTGATGTTATTCATGAACCAACAGTATTTCACTTTGCTGAGCCATGGCCGATGTTTTTAGCTTACGATTTTAGGTATTTGGGAGTAATATATGAGATCAGGTGCTATACCCCCCCCTCCCCCCTCCCACCCCCGCAGGAAAATGTATGATGCGATTAGGGTTAGACTGATATATCGGGTTGCCGATATAAGGGGCCGATATTGGCCGTTTTGTTTTCTTTGTTTTCAGTGGAGAGTTTTACTGTCCCATGATGGTGTAAATGTTGTTTCAGAGGCTTTTCCACCCTGATAAGAATCCAATTCTGGGGGAAACACTGAATAGTTGTGAGTTTTTGGGATGTAGGCTAATTGAGGGTAAACCTACCTTTTTATTGGAGAGTTTACTAGTAGTAGTACCAGTAAAAGTAGTAGTAGTAGTAGCAGCAGTAGCAGTAGTAAGCTAGTACTAGTAGTAGTAGCAGTCAAAGCAGTAGTAGTACTAATAGCAGTATAGTAGCAGTAGTAGTAGAAGTACAGTAACTTGTTTCCAATCAACTAATTTCAGGAATTTTCTTCAATCAAGTGTCATTTTCTTGATACTAGTGTAGTAATCTGCCTCTGCCTGGTTTCAGTATACTGACACCTGTTTCTAGAACATTCCTGCAACAAGTCGCGGAACCATATCAGCCTATTGGCAGAGGTTTTCATTTGTTTAGAGGAAAATCTGACTTTTAGACTGAAAATGAGATGGATATGTGCAGTGTATGGCGGAGAATGAGAGGATGAGATATCGAAATGATAGAGCGAGGTGAGTCAGAGTGTGTGTGTGTGTGTGTGTGTGTGTGTGTGTGTGTGGCAGCAAGGTGAGGTAACACAGTAGCATCCCACCTATCAGGCTCCTGTAATGCCAGAGGGGTCAAACTGAGAGGAGGAGGAGAGGTGGCAATGACAGAGAGAGAGAGAGAGGAGATTTAAAACAATATAAAAACCAGTTTCAGCTGCTGCTAAAGTGTTTAGTCAAACTCTGGTGAGCCCAGTTTGAACCTGAAGCCGATTCAGTACGAGGGTGAGAAGGTTTTTACGGAGGGAAAAGGAATTCATCGGGGGTAAGTAGGCTCCATTAGGGATGGCAGAGAAAAAGTTAGCGATACCTGGAAGTAAGCAGCCTGTCACGAAGGCTACCGACACTTCCGGCTCAAACAATGCGCGGGTCTGGAGATATTTAAACGATTGTTTAGTAAGGTGGCGAGGCTGTGAGCTCTCCTCATAATTCAAACCAGTCAGATTTCACCAGGAGGAAGTGTGGTACTGGTTGCTTGTTTACTGTTGTGTGAAAAACAAAGAAGTTGCTGCAGTTAACGGAATTGTATTCAATTCCGGACACTCGGTCACTCGCGTAATTTCCGGTGTTTACCAGAATTTTTATACTGAGTTCCCAACCGAAAGCTAAGTGACGTAAATTCATACACATTTCAGAAGCTAGGTATCAAATTTCATAAATATCTATACACATTTAACCCTATAAAACACTAAGTTACGAACTTAGTCACGAACAAGAAGCGGGAAGCCTTAAATCCCACTTTGGGCGACAGTTACTTCATGTAGAGAATCGGTATCGGCTGATAAATGGAAAAATAAGAGCTTTGAGTACACAGCCTGCACTTCTTACAAGTATCTGTAACATTGTGAAGGTACAGGAAGGGTTAGTAAAGGGTTAATATCGAGTATATGAATACAGTGACACGGACGACAGTAAGTGTCCGGAATTGGATACGAATTTTGAATCTCAAAAATAGGTGCTCTATCATCCATTTGCAGGGACTGGAAGAAAATCAATTACAAGTTAAGGTAAAAGCGATATTAAACTTTAAAAAAGACAGATGGAGGATTGTTAATTTATGAGAAACTTCAGCGAAAACAGTACAGGATGAAATATATTGGTATATGATTGTGATTTTTTGGACATATGCTGTCCGGGATTGGATACCCTGATGTTAGCTAGCTAGCAAAGCAAAACTGGTGTAATGGCGGCGCCGTGCGTATTCTGACTTGCAAATGACTAATGAATAACTATTGCCTTGATTAATATAGCTATAGAAACATATTTCTCTCCTCTATGTAACGGCTGTTGAGCAAGTTTGGTAAATCAAACTTTTGCCTGTTGGTAAAAACGGCATTACATCCCTGTTGTCCAGCAGAGTCGTCAAGTAGGCTATAGGCTTCATCGACTCAGTATGGTTTAATGAGCGCTCTTCTGGCAAAAAAAATGTCATCCATTTTTATCTCGCTCATTTAATTTACACAAAAAGTTTGTGTAGTAACTCAAATTTGCCCAGCGAAGTAGCTAGCTAGTGTTGTAGCTAGCATCGTTTGCATCATAAGCCACGCAAACAAGGCAAAATTTTCAAACTCCGAGCCAGTCAATGCTGCCTTTGGCTCAGTTTGGTCTCATTATCCCACGTTTTATGACAACAATTTCTCCAGACCTCCATTGTTGGAGCTGGAGGTGTGGCTACACGTGATTACCTGGTGAGTAACGTTAACTAAATTCATCCTCCGTTACAGAACGGGCTCCTCATGCTCTTCTTCAACAGCAAGCAGGGCAATTGCTAACTTCCTGTTGTCCATTTTCAACAATGTTATCCCCTTTGTTACTTAAAGGTATAATATGTAACATTTCCGCATTAAAATATCTAAAAACGACTAGACCTATGTTATATATTTTTTTGAGTTGTGTACTTACATTATCCCAAATGTTTCCCCCTAACTTCCTGTCATGGCGTCATATCCCCTTAACCCCCTAACTTCCTGTCATGGCGTCATATCCCCTTTACCCCCTAACTTCCTGTCATGGCGTCATATCCCCTTTACCCCCTAACTTCCTGTCATGGCGTCATATCCCCTTTACCCCCTAACTTCCTGTCAATGGCGTCATATCCCCTTTACCCCCTAACTTCCTGTCATGGCGTCATATCCCCTTTACCCCCTAACTTCCTGTCAATGGCATCATATCCCCTTTACCCCCTAACTTCCTGTCATGGCGTCATATCCCCTTTACCCGCTAACTTCCTGTCATGGCGTCATATCCCCTTTACCCCCTAACTTCCTGTCATGGCGTCATATCCCCTTTACCCCCTAACTTCCTGTCATGGCGTCATATCCCCTTTACCCCCTAACTTCCGGGGAAACACGGGAAACACCAGATGATCCGTCAGAGAGTGAGGAAGGAAGTCGGCCAACTAGCTAGCTAGCCGCTCTAGCTGCTCTGTTGTTTTTTTCATTCTATTGTTTTTATCGCTCTCTTGTGACGGATCACGATTATTCATTCCCATTTGCTGTGCGTTCTGTCGCCAAAGCTGTCCCCATAAAAAAACTCCCATGATCCCACGCTACTTCACGACGTCATCAAACTACGTCTTTTGTTATTGTTTTGATTGAGAGACCCCTAGAGGCAGAAATTACACACTGTGCGTTTAAGGTTAGCTTGGTAACGCTAATTAGATAACCTGCAAGTTGCTGCCAAGCTTTGAGTTGCATAGCAATGAGAATGATGCAACTCTTCTTGCTCCCTTTGACCTCTTGCTCCCTCTTTACTAGCAATGCTGAGAGCTGAACTTTCTGTTTGAGGAGCAGAAGAGAAAAAAAGACTCCTATCTGTTTACAACCTTAAGGAGCCACCTAAAAGTATTTCATTAGTGCTCTCCCATGATGCTGTAAATACTGTTTCAGAGTTTTTCCCACCCTAACAAGATTTTTTTGTTATGGAAATGGTCAAATTAAAGTAATCTCCGACTTCTGTCAACCTCTACTGGCAGCCAGTATGAATTGCAACAACATGAACAAGTCTTTGGCACAGCTCCTCCACCGCTAGCTCATTAGAGCAGTGATCCATTAGAAATGTCTAGTGAAGAGGTAAAATATCACCAGGCTAAATACTGGAATAATAATGCTGGCTTGGCATTTGCATTTGGTTAAAAAATAAAAGGAGGCCGGCCTGGAATGTGAGCTATGTGACAGTACAAATCGTACTTAGTGCACCTTTAAAGATATTGAATATCAGCACGTAACACTGGCTATCAGCAGCTTCAATCCAGAAATGTTGGTATTGGCCTTCAAAAACCTTCCATATCGCCGGAACCCTGGTGTAGGAGGTAGATCGGCTTTTTCTGACAGGCCGTTGGAGTCTCTTGTTAGATTGGCTTTGATTTGCCTAATGATCCTTGTCAACCTCTCCTGATGAGAGACGCTGAAGAACAAAAGGTGAGCGTCTTACTTTCGGTTTCACCTACAAGCCCGGGGTCACGCCCGTTTACAAACCCAGGTCGTTCGATTTGGCCTTCTTTGATATTTAAATGAGCCTCACGAGCGCTACAGGTGTATCTTCTCTCTCTCTCTCTCTCTCGGTTTGCCTTTCTCATTCTTTCCGTCGCCCTTCTTCCCGGTTTCCAATCTCCTTACTGCATCCCAGACAGCGGGGCTATTTAGGGCCAGACAGGACTGCAGGACACACACTCCATCACAGTCGTCTAGCTCACTATAGCGTAGCACGAACGCATCACCATCGCCGGCCACATAACCATACAGGGGTAGATAGTTATAGACGGAGACTTCTGGGTTACATAAGTTGTGCACAGAGCGTTCTGATGGAGGAATGCACAGTAACACTGCATTACAGTGTGTAATGGCAAGGCTGCTGAAGTGGGCATGACACAACCTATAGGATAGTGTTAGTGGTGGTGGAGTTTGCCAATATATGGGACCGATATTGACCTTTTATTCAAAATCAGATCTGGTCCAGTCAGTGTGGTTCACCTCTGATATGATGGATATGATGCAGTTTGATTGATTACATATTTATTATAGAACTGATCAATACCTAGACCAGTGATTCTCAACCTTTTTCATATCGAGGACCCCTAATTTAGTCCACATTAGGGCCACGGACCCCCATTTGATGAGGTTTTGTCTCTCAGACCCAAATCTGAGACTATTTTTATTGTTAGATATGATTTTGTCCAGAATTCCATGACTATCTGTATTGTAGGTAGAGAGATAACAGAGAAACTATGATCAAAACAGTCATTCTTCTACATTCTCTAATTGTGTTCACTTATTGTAAATGAAATAATGCTGAAGTTTAACAACATCATCAATTTGCTGGGGACCTGGAACCCCCTCAAGGACCCCTGGTGGTCCCCAGACCCCACGTTGAGAACCACTGACCTAGACTAATTGTCTATGGGAAGACCTTAACCGGAACTGATTCTAATGAGACAGTTTGATTGTTCCATGGTCTAAATGTTGTTTCAGAGGCTTTTCCACCCTGATAAAAACTGCATTCTGGGGGGAAACACTGAATACTTACCAGTATTGAATATCAGCACAAAATATCCGCTATTGGCAGATTGACCCTAAAACAAATCAGTACTGGCCTTAAAAAAACGAATATCAGTCAGACCCTAAAAACACAAAATAACAAACAAAACACAGCACAGGAAGAAACAGAGAAACATCAGCAAGACTAGAAGAAATGGAGTAGAGGATTCTGGATTTTGTGGAGGAGGGAGGGAGGGAGGGAGGGCGGTGGGGGGGGGGGGGGTGTAACGTAACAGTTCATAACAGTAACACTGGCTTGTAGGATTTGCACAGTGTAAAACTGTTATGTAATGCAGAGCAGAGAGCATTACATGCCCCCCTGGCTCTCGTGAGATTTTGAAATATGAAAAAAAAAAATATGAAGGATGTGCATGTGTACTTTCGCTTTGTTCTTTGATCTCATCTGAATTTGTCGTTTCGCACGGTTGCACATTTGATAAAGCGCATCTCCACTTTTTTATCTCCACCGCATTTTTATGGTCGGAGTTCATTCACGGTGATATTCGGTAAAGGGACTGTCAGCAGGCAATAGCACTGGATTGACGACTCTAATAATGCTCCTACTACGGCCAATGGCTGGAGCACTGCTAAGCGGACAATAATGCTTTTTACTACCATGAATTACCAACTAAAAGCGCTAACTCAATTACAGCTATAGGAACACATTTTCAAGATAGAAAAGGAGAATCTTCATTTAAACAGGTTGAGGAGGAGAAATAGTGCGATCAGTGTTGTCAAGAATACATAATTCATCGCAGAGTTCATTTGTCAGCGCAGTATATTTAGCTCTCTGTTCATTTGTTACTGGAAGAGACAAATTTGACTCTCTCTCTCTCTTCCTCTTTCGCTCTCTCTCTCTCCATCTCTCCCACACACTCCACACACACTCCTCGCCCTTCCCCTGCAGTGGGGGCGGACAGCGAGAGTGAATGGTGGGAGTGAAGGAGAGAGGGAAGACAGAAAAAGAAAGAGAAGGGCTACAAATGTCCAAGGAAAACAAGTGGGCGGGCACGGAGGCGGTGTGGAGCTGCGGTATCAGAACCGATGATAGTCTACACAGTGCGCGCTACGTTTTGGTAGCGCACACGGCCTAAAAATAAAATCATGCCGCCAAGAAATTTTTAAATAGACCGCATGTGCAAAAGTGTTCAGCCAAATTGGACCATTTTCATGTCAAAAATCCAAACCATTAAACATCCGCAAAAGATATAATCAAACTCCATCATATCAGAGGTGGACAGCATTGACTGGCTGGTATCCGATTTTTAATAAAAGGCCAATATCAGCTCCATGTATCAGTCTAACCATAGTGTGTAGAATGATGTTCAAAGCAGGGATTTGAGATTGGAGAATTCACAGATTCTGCTCCCAGATTTCCTTCCTGTGATCCCAGACTTCTTGGAAAATATGTGTCCGTTAGAGCCCGGGTCTGTGAAGTACAGTTGGTCAACAACAGGAACTGTGCAACATGTCGGTGTATTGCTCCGTGTTGTGTCATATCGTGTTTTGTCGTGTTACAGTATGATACATTACGTTGTGTTACGCTGCGATATGTTGCGTTGTGTAACGTTACGTTGCGTTATGTTGTGTTGCGTTACGTTGTGTTGCTCTAGGTTGTGTTGCGTTGCCTTACGTTGTTGCATTGTGTTACCTTGCGTTACGATGCATTGCATTACGATGCGTTGCGTTACGTTGTGTTGCGTTGTGTTGCGTTACATTGTGTTGTGTTACATTGCGTTGCTTTGCATTACGTTGCTTTGCGTTACGTTGCTATGCGTTACGTTGCTATGCGTTACGTTGCTATGCGTTACGTTGCTATGCGTTACGTTGCTTTGCGTTAAGTTGCGTTGCGTTATGTTGCTTTGCGTTACGTTGCTATGCGTTACGTTGCTATGCGTTACGTTGCTATGCGTTACGTTGCTATGCGTTACGTTGCTATGCGTTACGTTGCTTTGCGTTACGTTGCGTTGCGTTATGTTGCTTTGCGTTACGTTGCTATGCGTTACGTTGCTATGCGTTATGTTGCTTTGCGTTACATTGCGTTGTGTTATGTTGCTTTGCATTACGTTGCTTTGCGTTACATTGCGTTACGTTGCTATGCGTTACGTTGCTTTGCGTTACGTTGCTTTGCGTTACGTTGCTTTGCGTTACGTTGCTTTGTGTTACGTTGCTTTGCGTTACGTTGCTTTGCGTTACATTGCATTGCGTTATGTTGCTTTGCGTTACGTTGCTTTGCGTTACATTGCATTGCGTTATGTTGCTTTGCGTTACGTTGCTTTGCGTTACATTGCGTTGCGTTATGTGACGTTGCGTTGGATTATGTGTTCTGTTATGTTGTTATGTTGTATTGCGATGTTGAGTTGTTTTGCGTTGCGTTGTATGGTGTTGCGATGTGATGTGTTAAGTTGCGAGGTTTTGTGTTGCACTGTTATGTTGCATTGCGTTGTGTTGCCTTGTGTTGCGTTGTGTTGCCTTGTGTTGCGTTGTCTTGCTTTGTGTTGCATTGTGTCTGCCCTGTTTGGCCTGAGCACCATCAAATGCGTCGTTCCTACAACAGACCCTCCAGCAGCTCCACTCTGTTCCTATGGACTGCATTCTCTTTATCTATTTCTCTCTATTATTCTCTCTTCCCTTTGTCTTCCTTTGTCAGACAGCTTTTCTTTGTTTCTCTCCCCACTCTCTCTCTGTGTCTTTTTATCTCTCTCTCTGTCTCTCTCGCTCTCTCTCTCCCTCTCTCTCTCTCTCTCTCTCTCTCTCTCTCTCTCGTTCTCTCTCTCCACCCCCAGGATGTGGCTGTGGGTTGATTAGAAAATGCGTGCCACAGAACAGGCAATCCATCACCCTGCCAAAGCCCGGCACTTGTGCGCATGCGCTTGCTGACACATACACCCAAACACACACACACACACACACACACAGTCCCACCCTCCACCTCCCTCCACCCTTCCTCGTTTCCCTCCTCTCATCATCATCTATCTAGATATGTACAAGCTTTGCGTTTTGTTTTTTTTCCACGTCCATATCGCGAGACTCGCAGCGTCACATTTTGCCCCTCCCTTCATTTTGTTCCTTCACCTCTCCTTGCCCTCCAAACCCCCTCCCTCCTCCTCCTCCTCCTCCTCTCACTCCCACCACCCACTCCTCCTCCTCTACACCCATCCACCCACCCATGGCCGCCATGCCTCTTTTGCTTTTAAAGATCACTTTTATTGGTATTACTGCTGGCTTAGATCACTCACAATGGAGAGTCGGAGAGAAGAAAGAGAACCTAGATAGGTAGAACGTTGAAAACCTTCCCCCAAATGAAAAACAATTTATTCTTGTGGAATAGAAGAGGAGTGATATCAACAATGGGAAAAAAAGAGATGCAGATCGTATGTGCTTTGAAAAATTTGTCCATTGATTGATTCACTCCTTTGCTGTTTTGTACGTTTTTATTTCATACCACCTTCAAATTGAAAACATAGAGGGCATGACCTGCAGCAAAGCCCGGTCTTGAGTTTGGAGCCGAGCTGAACCCCGGGATTTTCCAGCTCCACGCTCTCCTGCCACCAGGAAGGAAGCCCCCTGCTTTTCTTCCTATTATTTCCATCTCCTCCTCTCATTTTTCCCCTCCTTTCTCCTCCTTCGCCTCCATCCGTCCAGCCTCCCCCGAGTCCACTCTTCCCTCCACCTCTGCATCGCGCCACCGCTCAATATCCAGCTGAGGCGACGGGGGGGGGGGGGGGAGCTCGGGTAATGAAATGGCCACTGGCTGCCCGAATCTGCCGTCTGCCATCCGTCATCTGATTATGAGGAGATATTCTCCTCGTCGGGCTCCATTAGATGGCCGAGATTCAATCAAGTCTAATATTGGGCGTGCAGTTGACTTATGGGTAGCGTAGTCCATATAGGTTGGTGTGCACTTTGTCTGGACGCTGATCTGAAAGGACTTTGGCACGGCGCTCACTTGGAGTTATCGGGAAAAATCGGACAAGAAGTAAGGGAAGAGCGTCAAAACTTGGGGTGGAGCGCTTTCAATATCATTACATTCAAGTTCTCAGGGTGATTATCTAATCTGTACAAAGAGAGAACAAAGCATACAGGGCTTTGTCATGCTTTTGCGCCGCTCACTTTCCACCGTGTAGGTGGTCTCGCCCACTTTTGATTAATAATAGGTTTGAGCGTTAAGCGCTGGCTTAGAACCTGTGTGCCTCCCGTCAGCAGAGACTGGGATTTTTGAGCTTTGTTTTACTTGCGTGAAAAGGGATGTCAAAATATCCACACCGTGAGTCATGCTGTGTGTGTGGTACAAATGATCCCACTCTTTTTCTTTTTTTTTTTGCATAATATTCATGTTTCCTCTATTCTCAAGCCAGTTAATTAAAATGCTTGTCATTAGGAAGACACCCTTTTCGCTATTATATCATGGAATTCTATTATCAGAAAATTGTATTTTGTGCGTCCGATATGTTTTAAAGGAATAGTTCAACCAAAAATGAAAATTCTGTCATCATCTACTCACCCTCATGCCAAATGAAACACAGGTGAAATTTGTTAGTCCATATAACACACAGGGAGGTTGCCAGGACAACTTGGTAGCAGCCTTCTCCAAAACAACTGAAGTCAATGGGGACCTGTTCTCTAGAGTTCCAAAACAAAAACAGCCAAACAATCACACTGTGAATAGAAAGACCTATACACCATTATTTGTTGCAAATCAATCAGCTGTAGGTCAGATTTGCACTAAATGATGGTGTAAATATACTGTAGGTCTTTTTGGAACTCTGAAGAACTGGTCCCCACTGACTTCAGTTGTTTTGGAGAAGGTTGCTATGGAGTTGTGCTGCAGCCTCCCTGTGTGTTATATGGACAAACTTCACCTGTGTTTCAACTGGGATGAGGGGGAGTAGATGATGACAGAATTTTCATTTGTGGGTGAACTATTCCTTTAATGCCAAGCCCTTGGTGTTATTTGACAGGGCCGCGATCGAAAAGCTTGGAAATGCCACGGTAATAATATAGCTCTTGTAGGAACGAAGGCCGGTAACGGTGAACCCGTTCCACCCCTCCGTTTGGTGGCTGTTGGCTCGGGGAAAGGTTGCGGGCCTCTAGGGCTTCGTTAAGAATCCGGGATGCGACACTTTGTCGATTGACGGTTATCTGGTCGTTAACTGTAAAAGCTTGCGAAGGGGGGACATGCTCTCTCGTTGTTTTCTAAGCTCGTCGCCAACCTCTAAAACACTCGCCGGTGGTCATCGAGGCTCAATTCATCACCGCAAGAACGACGACACGGAGCACATCGGGTACACAAGGAAACATGAACGGGGTCCACAGACGCGGGTGCCTGTTTATCTGCCTTTATGGAAAGAGCCGGATCACTTGTACCCATCCAATCCTATTAGGATGAGCCGGCTGCACTGCAAATGCCCTCGGTCAGCAAACAGAAAGCACTTCAGTCGCATAAAGGGGGATGACAATTACCAGAAGAGCCAACGTCAGAAAGACTATCTGACCACCAATGCAGCGCCGCCGTAATGAGACACATTCAGCCAATTATTCCTGAATTTGATTTGTTAGCTATTTTTTTTAGGGTTTTAACAAGGATGCGAAAGGTGAAGGACTAGCCATTTGGACATTTGCTTGACATAGCAGCTGCAAATGAGAGATTTTGCATAAAGATTCACCCTAGTGACTTTTCACCAGATATCATGTTTCAGATATTTTTCAACCTTATCTCTATATGGAGAGGCCTGTGAGGTAAAGGCAGTGATGAATAGGGAAAGACGGTGATGCAAATGAAAGCATTCGCAAGCCTGGGTGATTTTGATGTGATGTTCATATCCAAACCTGTCTGTCCTGTACCTGTTACCTCTATCTGTAAATTGAATATATTTGAGGTGAACAGTCTTCTACAACAGACGTCTGCACACATTGACACTTTCTGTACATATACAGTATATGGCCATCTGACCTTGACCTAGGTTAATGTGAATATGGTGCGCATTTTGCAGATTTTTTCTTCATGATCTCAGCTTCTTGTAATTTGTTATACTGTATATTGATATTTCTATAATTCACTATTTTCACTATTTCACTATTTTATACTGCACATATTTCATACACTCTTCATATTGTACATATCTTCATGTGTTTTTTCCGAGCCTCTTTACTGCTATTTTGCAAGTCCTCATAATGCTGTAATGCATACGTTTTTTTTTCATTCATACATTTCTACTTAAAATGTTCTAGTTGCTCATTTAGAACATGCTAAAGAGTTAGCATGGAGCCTACTATCACTCAACATAGTGTATGCTAAAGTGTTAGCATGGAGCCTACTATCACTCAACATAGTGTATGAGTTAGCATGGACCATACTGTTTCTCAACATAGTGTATGCTAGTGTTAACATGGAACCTACTATCACTCAACATAGTGTATGCTAAAGTGTTAGCATGGACCGTACTGTTTCTCAACAATGTGGATGCTAAAGTGTTAGCATGGAGCCTACTGTCACTCAACATAGTGTAATGCTAAAGTGTTAGCATGGAACACCAGAGCCAATGATCTACTGGGAACACATGGGTGACTTTGTTCTTATCACCTAATGGCTAGTTGACCAATGGGACAATCTACCAAAAACGTGGTGTATTCCTTTAAAGTATCATCCTGTCTTTTATCTCATGTCATCCTGTCTCATTCAAATTGAATTTCTTCATCAACAATACAAGATTATCTGACTCTGCTCTCTCTTAACTCTCCCCCCCCCCCACCAGCAGTGAGCCCCAGTTGTGGCCGTTGGGCATGGTTTTGGAGGGCAGCTCAGAGGCGCTGTGTCCCCCCCCATCTCTGGAGCTGCGCCCGTCCTGCAACAAGAGCCAGCCCTCGCCTCCTCTGGGCTCGAGCTCGCAACCCCACGACGGCGTCTTCCCCGGGGACAAGGAGCCCGTCAAGTACGGCGAGCTCATCGTCTTAGGGTGAGATACTGAAGCATTTATTTTGCATTGCATCTAGTGTTGCATTGGATTTTTGTATCTGTATTTGTACGTGAGATCAGGCTTGTATGTTTGTTTGTGTGTGCAGCTTAGTATGATGTTTACTTGGTTGCACTCAAACACTTTCACCGCCCCGAGAGGATCCTCCATCAGACCAGCCGGGTAGTGTGTGTTGAATGAAACCATAAGGCCAATCTAACGTACCTCACAATAGACCCTTTTCTACATCAATTAGTCCGAGCCGCCTTTCCTGGCCGAGCGGCTCATGGAAAAAGAGCTCATTTGACTCCATACAAAGATGTCATTCACACACTGAGCCACGGGCGAGCATAGGCAAATTAAAGCCTCCACTTCTACGAAGGGGGAAAAAGAAAAGAGAAAAGACAGAGAGACAGAGCGTAGCCTGAAACACACAGGCACGTTATAGATCGCACATGAAGGGTGAGAGAAGCATATCGTTCACATCGACATGGTATGGTGCTATTCCACAGAGACACAGACATATGTTTTCCACTCCTTGGCCTATTGATCCATGAGCTGATGGATTATGAGAATGGCTCGGTTCCCTGTCGATGTGATTAGAGAGAGGGGGGGGGGGGATTGCCTGCCGCCGACATTTTACGAGGTCCATCCAATCTCGGCTTCTCTGCGGCTAATACAACATGCCTGGATCGAGACTGTCGTTCAGTACCGAGTGCAGCATGGTATGGAATAATTACGGCTGCAAAAAACAGGACAACTCGCCCAATTGTCTGCAAATAAATGCGCGGAAAGTGCAGGAGGTTTTTTTTTACTTGGACAAGCTGGCAAGTGTCAGTTCAGCTTCTGGTTTGTTATTCAGCCACCTATATGCAGGCGTGTTTTGTTTGCGTTGCCTTGTTCCGGTTGTCATGAAGATGTCACAGTACCGCCCACACTGTTTGACTGACAGGTGATCTCTGGGAAGTGCAGTGCAACACCACAGCAATGAGCGCCGAGCACCAAATACGGAGACAAACTAAAAAAAACACCACAGCGCCAAAGATGGAACCGACAAACTCGAGGATTACCGCTTTAAACCCAGTTATCGTCACCGTTATAATCGAGTACGATTTGTTTTTATGACTCGCAGGCACAATGGTTCGCTGGCCAATGGGGACAAGGGTCGCAGGAGAAGTCGCCTGGCCCTCTACAAGAGGCCCAAAGCCAACGGCGTCAAGCCCGATGTCATCCACAATGTCTCGACCCCTCTGGTGTCAAAGGTGAGAGGTCCCAACATGGATCATCGTAGCTTAGGCTGTCATTCATACTGAAGGTCTGCCAAGGGTTTTTTTCCCTGAGCTGGATAGAAAGGAACCTGATGCTACCTTAAAGTAGCAGTGGTTGTTAAGATACAATAACATTTTAATGATTATTTAATGATTCCAATCATTAAATAAAAAATTGGATGTTTCAGCAGCAAATACCAATAGGATACAGCAAAGAAAAATAGAGTATAAATAATAGGAGAATAAATGGAGGGAATTCCGATGTATTAAGAACACGTTAAGTAGAAATCTATGAATGAAAAGTATGAAAAAATCACTATGAGTGTGCTCTATATTACAGCAATAGAAGGTTAGAGGTAATTTTGGTCCCAGTTTTGGTTTGAGTGCCGGTTGCAGCTGGAAAACCGTTCATACTTCAGACGTTATGATGAAAGTGCTAATTTTAGGCGTTAGCCGTCGGGGGGGGCATTGAGAAAATTGGGCTAAATGAAAATCTTGTTTTAATTTCACATTTTCTCTAGTGGTAATGCCGGTGCCGGGGTGGCCCACCGCTGCTTAATGAGCGTAGAGGAAACGCTGGCAGAAAATAACAAGAGCTCAGATCAGATGGTTTGTCTGGAGTCTCAGTCTTTGTACTGTGTTGATAATGTTGACAAGTTGCCCCCGGGATATTTCTTTAACTAACAATGTTCTATTCATGAGGTAAAATAAGGGTCTCGTACTTGACAATCAACGTTGCACCGTACTTCTTATTAGGGTTAGATTGATATATGCTGCCGATATTGGTGTTAAATTAAAAATCAGATCTGGTCCAGTCAGTGTGGTCCACCTCTGATATGATAGATATAATGCAGTTTGATTGATTACATATTTATAGTAGAATTGATCAATACTACACTGGTTGTCTATGGGAAGCCCTGAACCTGAGCTGATTCCAATGTGACAATTTGATTAGATTCCACATAAGTATGCAAGAATATGTTTTATTATTATTATCATTTTGGGTTCCAATGGAGAGTTTTAGTGTCTCATGGTCTAAATGCTAAAAAAAGAAAAAAATTGGCATGAAAATGGTCAAATTTAAAGATATAGATATTGGCATAAAATATCAGCTATTGGCAGCTTCAACCCAAAAGTATTGTTAGCAGTATTGGCCTTCAAAAACCCATAGTTGAACCCTACTTGCGGTTATAATCCATTTTCCATGTATTGAAAAGAAGTGTAATTCATACATGAGCATTTCATGATCTAACCGCTTCGTAATGAGAAGCCAACTGACAAAATCACAAACGTTTGAAATTCAAACTGGGCTTTTTCCTCCATCTGGTGAATAGTCCTCTGGGCAAAGAGTCTCCCAGAGGCAAAAAACCTTCAGCTCTCCTCTCCATGTGACCTGGATAATGTCATTTGCATTGACAGGCGCTCAGCAACAAAAGCCAGCACAGCATCTCCTACACACTGTCGCGGAGCCACTCTGTCATTGTGGAGTACACCCATGACACCAACACAGACATGTTTCAGGTCAGTATCCGCCTACACACACTCACACACACAAACACGTGCCATGCAAACTCAATATTTTAGCTGTGACGGACTGTAAAAAAAAAAAAAAAAAGGGCGCTAGAAGTTAATAGAGGTGAAGCAGCTGGGCGTCACCTTGCTGAACCTGTACGAAAAAACACAAACCTGGTACATGCTCACAAAAAACTGAAAACCTCCTTGGTAATTTTCATGTTTTAAAGCTGGATTGGGCAAGATTTTTTAAATGATTTCAAATACTCCCATGTTACTAGCCTAAAACACAAAGTAGGGTTACAACAGAGAAGAGCGTCCTAGTTTACTGACATCACCTTACAGGATTTTTGGGTAATGAAGTCCTCAAAATTCAAAACAGTTACTTCTCACTGCCACTAGGGGCCGCCAACGTGCAAAGTTGCCTAGTTCAAGCCTTCATGGTTCCTCTATAGGTTGAAACCCTTTCGAAATTGGATGAACTCAAAAGTAACATGGTCATTAAGCTAAAAACAAGGCTGGAGATACAAGGCTTTCCAGTCGACAACAGCGACATGCACTGAACATGCATAAACACACACACACGCCTTCCAATGATTCGAGAAAGTCATTTGTTAGCAGATTCCTCAGTCTTCTCAAGAATGCAGAGTCATGAGAGAGAGCTGGTAGGGCGTCGGGAGAGAAACAGAGGGATGGAGGGAGGAAGAGAAAGACCGGGAAAGAGGCAGAGAGTATCAGCCAGGAGGAGAGGGGACAAAAGGAATGAGGAGATAAAATATATGAGAGAGAATGAGTCAGACTTGTCTGCTCTCCGCAGCTCACAGCTACAGTTATGTTTTCTGGCCATCCATCTCTCTTCCTCCAGGAGGTAAAGTCCTGAGAGTCCAGCAGACAGAATCAACAGGCTCCACTCCAATCTATCCCTGTCTCTCTCTCTATCTGTCTGTCTATCCATCTATTGGCCTCTTCCTTCCTCTGTCCACTGCGTTATCGGGTCCCTAACTTGGTGGCAAAAATGACAAGATGCTAAATGTAAATTGATGGAACGTGCTTGATGTCATGTCTCATCATATTTGAGTTAGAGCAGAGAAGAATAGTGGCCATGCTTTGTCCTATCCTATGGCAGATGAAAACCACCTTGCTAGTAACAGGTAGGATTCCCTTGTGCCCCTAGAACAGCCTGGATTCAACAAGGTGCTGGAAACATTCCACAGGGATCTTGGTTCATGTTTACTCGATAGCGTCACTGAGTTCCTGCAGATTTTTTAGCAGCACATTTAGCTGTAAACATCCTGCTCCACCTCATCCCAAAAGTCTGTCACTGTTAATGAACATCTTTATCCTGCTGGAAGTTTCCATTTGACAAAGGCTAGACTCTCTCCAAGAAGGGATGTTCCTGGCGGCAGCAATGTTTAGGCACGCTGTGGTGTTCAAACAATGCTCCATAGACCTTTTCCTACGGTGGCCATTTTGAACTTAACATCACACTTGGGCTGGGAAACTCCTGTACAACTACTGTTGTGTATATATATATATATATATATATATATATATATATATATATATATATATATATATATATATATATATATATATATATATATATATATATATATATATATATATATATATATATATATATATATTAGAAATGAATGGATTTTAAGAATCCAGAGGGATATAGGTTCACATTTAAGCAAGTTATTTATATTTGGCCCACTTTAGCTTGCCAGAATCTAGCCTAGATAGCTAGCTAGTATAGGCCCAATCTCGGAACCCATTGTCTATCGGTCTGACGACGATTAGACTCTGGGGGTGACGGCCAATATATAAGGGTTTCCAGTGTAGCCAACGGACATCCGGGCCAAGACTTCCTCTTCCGTGCACCGGTCATTGTTTACAGTCCGATTAGCAACTTGAGACGCGACGAGTCGAATGTTTCTCCACACAATACACAAACATTGATACTTTCTGTAGGTGTTTTAGGTCCAGACGACATTTCAGCCAATCTCTATAAACAGATATCTGCATATGAGACATCGTCAATCAACTCCAACTCCATTTTCGCGTCTCAAGTTGCTAATCGGACTGTAAACAATGACCAGCACCTGGAAGAGGAAGTCTTGGCCCGGATGTCCGCTGGCTACACCGGAAACCCCGAAATATTGGCCGTCGCCCCCAGAGTCTAATCGTCGTCAGACCGATAGACGATGGGTTCTGAGATTGGTATAGGCCTAACTAACTAGCTGGTAAGATATCTAACATGCTAAATTCAAGCAGCTACTGTAGTTGTTCTCAAGATTGCTAAGTTGATAACGGTTAGGTCTATCCAAAGTCCTCATTTATATGTTAAAGTAAGTCAAACAACTGCTGATGGTCGCTACAAGAGCAGCACTAGTTTTATATGTATATATGCCAATCTTCTGGGTAGTTTCCCACCCAGAGTGTGATGTAAGTTCAAAATGGCCACCGTGGGAATAAGGTCAATTGGTAAGGGACCTAAGGTAAGCCAAGAAAATATTGCCCACACCATAACATCAACACCAGCAGCCTGTACTGTTGACACCATGCAGGATGCATCCATGGATTATGTGTTTAACGTGCCATCAGCATGTCACAACAGAAACCAAGATTCATCAGACCAGGCAAAGTTTTTCCACTTTTTTTTTCGCCCAATTTTGGTGATCCTGTATCCACTGTAGCTTCATCTTGTTCTTGCTAGCTGACAGCATGGATCTTCTGCTGCTGTAGTCCAACCAGTTGTGGTTCTGAGAAGACCTTCTGCACACCACTGTTGCACTGAGCTGCTATTTGCTTTACCTTTCTCATCAGTGAGGCGTTTTGGCTGACTGGATCTTTTTTGATTATGGCACAATTCTCTGCAAACTCTAAAACTCTAGTGCCAAAAAATCCCAGGAGGCACCAACCATCATACCACACTCAAAGTGGCCAGGCGTCTTGCCCATTCTAATGTTTAGTCGAACAGTAATTGAACCTCCCGACCCTGTAAAGTGGATACAGAGTGTGGTGTATGTGTACGAAAAAAACAACACACATGCACACACACACACACACACACGCCTCTCAGTGAGGGGAGAAAGTCATTTGTTAGCAGATTCCTCAGACTTCTCAAGAATGCCGAGTCATGAGAGAGCTGAGAGGGCGTCAGGAGAGAAACAGAGCGATGGAGGGAGGAAGAGAAAGACCAAGAAAGAGGGAGAGAGTATCAGCCAGAAGGAGAGAGGACAAAAAAGAACGAGGAGATAAAATATATGAGAGAGAATGAGTCAGACTTGTCTGCTCTCAGCAGCTCACAGCTACAGTTATGTTTTCTAGCCATCCATCTCTCATCCTCCAGGAGGTAAATGTAAAGTCCTGAGTCCAGCAGACAGAATCAACAGGCTCCACTCCAATCTATCCCTGTCTGTCTCTCTATCTGTTTGTCTGTCTATCAGCCTCTTCCTCCCTCCGTCCACTGCGTTAAATGGGAGCTGATGGAACATGCTATAGATGTAGAAGAGTCTTCTGGGGCAGATTGTGTGGTTGTGTGATTCTCTGATATACTTTGCCAGAGTAGTTAGAGCACAGAGTAATGCTTTGTTCTACCCTCACCTCATCATACAATTAGATTTTACTATTCAGTATTACACTATACTATGATATACTAAACTATGCTGTAGTACACTATACTATATTCTGCTCCACTCTGCTCTGCTCTACTCTATTATACTTTACTATACTATACTATACTATACTATGCTATACCACACTATGCTATGCTATACTATACTATACTACACTACATTATGCTATACTAGACCATACTATACTATACTATACTACATTATGCTATACTAGACCATACTATACTATACTATACCATACTACACTACACTATACTATACTATACTATACTATACTACATTATGCCATACTAGACCATACTATACTATACTATACTATACTATACTACAATATACTACATTATGCTATACTAGACCATACTGTACTATACTATACTATACTATACTACATTATGCTATACTAGACCATACTGTACTACATTATGCTATACTAGACCATACTATACTATACTATACTATACTATACTACACTATACTACATTATGCTATACTAGACCATACTGTACTATACTATACTACACTACATTATGCTATACTAGACCATACTATACTATACTATACTACACTACATTATACTCCATTATGCTATACTAGACCATACTGTACTATACTACACTACATTATGCTATACTAGACATACTATACTATACTACACTACATTATGCTATACTAGACCATACTCTACTGTACTATACTATACTACATTATGCTATATTAGACCATACTATACTATACTATTCTATACTACACTACATATGCTATACTAGACCATGCTATACTGTACTATACTATACTATACAATACTACACTACACTATACTATACTATACTATACTATACTATACTATACTATACTACACTACATTATGCTATACTAGACCATACTATACTATAATATACTATACTATACTGTGCTGTACTGTACTGTACTGTGCTGTTATACTAATTTATTCTATACCATACTGTACTGTACTATACTGACCTATACTGTACTGTACTGTACTATACTATATTATGGGCTAATATGCCAGACAATAATATACTATACTATGCTATACTATATACTATTCCATAGCAGTGGTTGTCAACCATGTGCCATTGTGACTTATTTTTATTACTATTATTATATTGACCCCTTTATCTTGGTTCTCCTAGATTGGCCGGTCCACGGAGAGCATGATTGACTTTGTGGTGACGGACACAGCGGGCAGTGGCGGCGGCGGCGGTCAGGGCGGGGGGGCGGCGGGGGAGGGCGGGAGCGGAGGCCAGTCGGCCCAGAGCACCATCTCCCGCTACGCCTGCCGCATCATGTGCGAACGCAGCGCTCCCTACACGGCCCGCATCTACGCCGCCGGCTTCGACTCCTCCAAGAACATCTTCCTGGGGGTGAGTGCTCTCTCCCGTGGGTGCCAGGCCTCTCCCGGTTAAACCGCCGGTGGGGGGGCTGGTAACCACGGCAACCGCGGCGAGCGCGACAGCAGGGGCGTCGTCGTGCCGCCCACGGGTGACATCATAGCTGTGAGCATGGGTGTCAGTGCATCTGACCTGGCTTGAGGAAGCACAGGGTAGGAAGGGGCAATGTACTCTACATGTGTGTGTGGGAGGGAATTGCTGTTAGCGTTACTCATGTGTGTTATGAATGTGCTAAAAAATGAGCCTAAATCTACTGTTTCCGGTTATGTGTTATTATGTAGAGCTACTAGAGAGAAGGAAGGGCATTATATTTCCTGTTACATGATCATGTGCATCCTGTTGACAGCAGTTTGTGGTAGTAGTATCTATACTGTAGTTATGTTACCATGTCCTGTGAACCTATTCTATATAACATGCAATACATCAGTATGTGTTTACACATTGTATATAATGTGTACAGAGACAATTGTTCAGGATTTTGGTGCTTTCTCCTTAATAGAAAGGAGCATAATGCCTCTCACTACTTGTTCTTGTACTTACTATGTTCATTACAGTAGTACACTCATACACCACCCGGCCAACTCAGCAGTCCTCATCACATACACAGATACACACACACACACACACACACACACACACACACACACTGCTCTGTCTTGCTGTATCTCCAGTTCAGTGAGCAGGGCTGTCTGGAGCGTTGCCCAGCCACACAGCGTCTAGCAGCAGTCTCTCTCTGTCTTTGTTTAGAGAGATACGGCTATCCGGGCTAATTATCAAAAAAATAAAAAATAAAAATACACAGATGGATGGATAGATGAATGAATGGATGGATACCTGAGCTGCCTGGAAACAGCCTGATGATAAGGTCTCAGTGGGGGGACAGATAGACAAACCAACAACCAAGGAAGCAACAGGGTTTATGTAAATGGGAAATGTAGTCTTCTTTTGGAGAATCACTAGCACTAACAATACCACTGGTGTGAGACAGAGGCTACCCCAATCACCTTGACCACAGTCTCACTTGTTCACGGTAATTATACCAAGGTATCGCAATTAATTGGATGATGATATACTCCTGGTTAAAAATGCCAATGGTAGCATGTGTTTGACTTTGTGCTCCAGACACGCTCGCTGTTCCAAAATTCTCAGCAACAATAGCAGGCGATAAAAAAGGACAGTACACTGCAGAGCCCAGGGCCAGGAGGACGCTATGCTTACTCATTGACTAAATAAGCTTTTGATTCATTCTGGCAAAGTTGCTTGATTCCTGCCTCCCTCCACCTGGCGCCGAGCCAAGACTGAGCAGGAAATAAAAGAAGGGTTTTCAGAGATGAACTCGGGTGTGTAAATGCACGGGGGTTTGACCGATAAGTGGTTTTGAAGGACAACGCCGATACTGATATTTTTATGGGTTGAAGTAGTACATGTTTTGTGGTGCTGTTCTTTACATTTTATCGTTTTAATGGAAAAAAAAATAGAAGTTTCCTCCAGAATTTTAGTTTTGTCCGGCTAGAAAAGTGTCTGAAACAGCATTTACACCATCATGGGACACTAAAACTCTCCTTGAAACCCAGGATAATGATAATTATAGTAATAACTAGAATTTATAACCTCCTCCTCTCCTCTCCTCTCCTCTCCTCTCCTTTCCTTTCCTTGTCTCTTCTCCTTGTCTCCTCCTCTCCTCTCCTTGTTTCCTCTCCTTTCCTCTCCTTGTCTCTTCTCCTTGTCTCCTCTCCTCTCCTCCTCTCCTCGCCTCTCCTTTCCTCTCCTTGTCTCTTCTCCTTGTCTCCTCCTCTCCTCTCCTTGTTTCCTCTCCTCTCCTTTCCTTGTCTCTTCTTGTCTCCTCTCCTCTCCTCCTCTCCTCTCCTCTCCTCTCCTCTCCTCTCCTTTCCTCTCCTTGTCTCTTCTCCTTGTCTCCTCTCCTTGTCTTCTCTCCTTGTTTCCTCTCCTCCTCTCCTCTCCTTGTCTCCTCTTCTCTCTCCTCTCCTCCTCTCCTTGTCTCCTCTCCTCTCTTTGTCTCCTCTCCTCTCTCCTCTCCTCTCCTTGTCTCCTCTCCTCCTCTCCTTTCCTCTCCTCCTCTCCTCTCCTCCTCTCCTCTCCTTGTTTCCTCTCCTCTCCTCCTCTCCTCTCCTTGTATCTTCTCCTCTCTCCTTGTCTCCTCTCCTCTCCTCTCCTTGTCTCCTCTCCTCTCCTCTCCTCTCCTCTCCTCTCCTCTCCTCCATGGTGGGACACACAAACACACAAACTCTCCAATTAGTGGGATAAAAACATATTCACGCATACTTGTGTGGAATCTCATCAAAATGTCTCATTAGAATCAATTCAGGTTGATCAATTCCACAATAAATATGTAATCAATCCAACTGCATGATATCCATCATATCAGAGATGAACCACACTGACTGAACCAGATCTGATTTTTAATAATAAACGGACATCATCATCCCAATATATGGTCAGACATGTAACTGATCAAATGTATCGGTGTAGCCCTAGTGAATGCACAGGGGAGAGTTGGCAGGGCAGACAGGGAACCCGGTGCTCCCGTTGAGGTGGCTCTGTACTTGGGGAAACACACCGAGGAACCCGTGGATGGAGTCCAGAAATCCTCAATTCCTGTCAATGGGAGTCAGCCTCGGGGCCGCAGACAGACCGCTACGGTCCAGCTGATCGTACGGGTCGAGGCGGCCGGATCGGATACAGCGCTGTCATCGGAGACGCTGGTTTAAAGGGGAAATGTGTGCGTCCCTGCCAAGTGCCACAGTGACCGATAATAAAATGGGAAATGGTCGTCAGCAGTATTCCCTAAAGGAGAACTGGGTGGGGTTGTCCACTGGAGACTGCAGAGAGGGTGTAGCAGCTGATAATGTAATAACTGTGGGATAATGTAATAGCTTGTCAAAAATGGAATAGAATGTCCCTCAAAGGGGTCCAAAATGTAATCTGCTCATGTCATAAATGGCTGGATAATGTAATAACATCACAGTATAGGATATTTTGATTTAATTTTGCGTTTCATTTCATACTTATTTTGATATGATCATTGACTCTGATGATCAGTGTTGGGGAAGCTTTAAAAAGCAATGAGTTACTTTACTTTGTTACTT